>NW_028165019.1:15000-68363 GCF_964263955.1 Coregonus lavaretus
CAGCTGGCCAACAGGGACACTACACTGTTAGCTGTTTGATCTTCAGCTAGAGTAGATGGTAGATTCTGATTCACAAAGACTAGGGATGTGTCCCAAATTACACCCTATTTCCTACATAGTGCACTACATTTGAACAGTGCACTATGTAGGGCTCATAGGGCTCTGGTCAAAAAGTAGTGCACTATGTAGGTGCTATTTGGGATACGGCGTGCGTGTTTGAATGGGCCGTCTTAAAGAGCCTTTTGACATGAGTTATGTTGTGTAAAGTAATGGCACAGCGCTAAACAACATCTTGTCATGCTGTGGGATTGCGTTTTCCAAATGGAGATGAATGCTGCATGGATAAAGCCATTTAGTTCTTTATTGCAATCACTGTGCATTTTTACTTGGAACTTTGTCAGCTTTCTAAAGTTTTAGAGCTTGTATTTCTGTTGGTCGTTTGTAGAGGCAAGATGAATAAAGTTGTATTTAAGCTTCCTCTCATTTAAAAAACACAAAAATATTCCCAGGACGTTTCTAGCTCTCTAACTCCATTATGAGCTGATAGAGTTGAGGCCAAACTGAGTGAGAATGATAAGGCCTCCAGTTAATGTTAAAGAACAGAACGCAACGGTCTGGAGAAACAGCCCAAGAGTCCTGTGTGCATCTCAAATGGCAACTTAATCCCTACACAGTGCACTACTTTTGACCAGAGCCCATGAGCCCTGGTCAACAGTAGTGCACTATATAGGGAATAGGGTGCCATTTGGTACTCAACCTCAGGGTCTTTGGTTTCTCCCTCTCAGACCAGACACCACGTCATGAACATGATGAATAAGATGCAAATGAATGCTGTCCGTCTCTGCTTCCTCCGTCTAGCTGAATATTAATTCATTCAAATACTGTAAGTTCCTTCCCAAATGGGACCCTATTCCCTATATAGTGCACTACTTTTGACCAGAGCTCTGATTAAAAGTAGTGCACTATGTAGGGAATAGGGTGCCATATTGGACATAGTCAAAGTGTCCTGTATAATAGAACTCATCCATCAGACTGCACCTTGGATTCCAATAGAACTCATCCATCATACTGTATCTTGGATTCCAATAGAACTCATCCATCATACTGTACCTTGGATTCCAATAGAACTCATCCATCATACTGTACCTTGGATTCCAATAGAACTCATCCATCATACTGTACCTTGGATTCCAATAGAACTCATCCATCAGACTGTATCTTGGATTCCAATAGAACTCATCCATCATACTGTACCTTGGATTCCAATAGAACTCATCCATCATACTGTACCTTGGATTCCAATAGAACTCATCCATCATACTGTACCTTGGATTCCAATAGAACTCATCCATCATACTGTACCTTGGATTCCAATAGAACTCATCCATCAGACTGTATATTGGATTCCAATAGAACTCATCCATCAGACTGTACCTTGGATTCCAATAGAACTCATCCATCATACTGTACCTTGGATTCCAATAGAACTCATCCATCATACTGTACCTTGGATTCCAATAGAACTCATCTATCAGACTGTACCTTGGATTCCAATATAACTCATCCATCAGACTGCACCTTGGATTCCAATAGAACTCATCCATCATACTGTATCTTGGATTCCAATTTAACTCATTTATCATACTGTATCTTAGATTCCAATAGAACTCATCCATCATACTGTACCTTGGATTCCAATAGAACTCATCCATCATACTGTACCTTGGATTCCAATAGAACTCATCCATCAGACTGTATCTTGGATTCCAATAGAACTCATCCATTATACTGTATCTTGTATTCCAATAGAACTCATCCTTATACTGTATCTTGGATTTCAATAGAACTCATCCATTATATACTGTATCTTGGATTCCAATAGAACTCATCCATTATATACGGTATCTTGGATTCCAATAGAACTCATCCATTATATACTGTATCTTGGATTCCAATAGAACTCATCAATTATACTGTATCTTGTAATTCCAATAGAACTCATCCATCATAGTGTACCTTGGATTCCAATAGAACTCATCCATCAAACTGTACCATGAATTCCAATAGAACTCATCCATTATACTGTATCTTGGATTCCAATAGAACTCATCCTTATACTGTATCTTGGATTCCAATAGAACTCATCCATTATATTGTACCTTCAATTCCAGTAGAACCTTTGTCGACGCTCAATCTGTAGAGGAGCTGCATTTCATATCTGTTTGATAATTTCCCAGGTGAAGGTGAGGCAAGGTCAGACTGTTTAAGAATTATGTGACTGTCCCATGGGTGTAAATCAGTCTTCAACCATTCATCAAGAGTTACTCCTCTCCTCTCCAGATCAACTCCTCACCAAGAGTTACTCCTCTCCTCTCCAGATCAATTCCTCACCAAGAGTTACTCCTCTCCTCTCCAGATCAACTCCTCATCAAGAGTTACTCCTCTCCTCTCCAGATCAACTCCTCATCAAGAGTTACTCCTCTCCTCTCCAGATCAACTCCTCACCAAGAGTTACTCCTCTCCTCTCCAGATCAACTCCTCATCAAGAGTTACTCCTCTCCTCTCCAGATCAACTCCTCATCAAGAGTTACTCCTCTCCTCTCCAGATCAACTCCTCATCAAGAGTTACTCCTCTCCTCTCCAGATCAACTCCTCACCAAGAGTTACTCCTCTCCTCTCCAGATCAACTCCTCATCAAGAGTTACTCCTCTCCTCTCCAGATCAACTCCTCACCAAGAGTTACTCCTCTCCTCTCCAGATCAACTCCTCATCAAGAGTTACTCCTCTCCTCTCCAGATCAACTCCTCACCAAGAGTTACTCCTCTCCTCTCCAGATCAACTCCTCATCAAGAGTTACTCCTCTCCTCTCCAGATCAACTCCTCATCAAGAGTTACTCCTCTCCTCTCCAGATCAACTCCTCACCAAGAGTTACTCCTCTCCTCTCCTCTCCAGATCAACTCCTCACCAAGAGTTACTCCTCTCCTCTCCAGATCAACTCCTCATCAAGAGTTTCTCCTCTCCTCTCCAGATCAACTCCTCACCAAGAGTTACTCCTCTCCTCTCCAGATCAACTCCTCATCAAGAGTTACTCCTCTCCTCTCCAGATCAACTCCTCATCAAGAGTTACTCCTCTCCTCTCCAGATCAACTCCTCATCAAGAGTTACTCCTCTCCTCTCCAGATCAACTCCTCACCAAGAGTTACCCCTCTCCTCTCCAGATCAACTCCTCATCAAGAGTTACTCCTCTCCTCTCCAGATCAACTCCTCATCAAGAGTTACTCCTCTCCTCTCCAGATCAACTCCTCATCAAGAGTTACTCCTCTCCAGATCAACTCCTCATCAAGAGTTACTCCTCTCCTCTCCAGATCAACTCCTCACCAAGAGTTACTCCTCTCCTCTCCAGATCAACTCCTCATCAAGAGTTACTCCTCTCCTCTCCAGATCAACTATTCATCAAGAGTTACTCCTCTCCTCTCCAGATCAACTATTCATCAAGAGTTACCCCTCTCCTCTCCAGATTAACTCTTCCCCAACTCTCTCTCTCAACCCCACCTCCAAACCCCAAACTACCTCATCTAACCCCCATCCATCTATCTTTCAGCTCCACCCACCCAAGGCTATGGACTAAAACGCATTGGTTTGAACAATAAATAACAATTTTTATCAACGTCTACTGTTCTGTATTTCCTCTTCTCCCCCTACCACCCACCAAGTGTTCTGTTCTCTTCTTCCGTCCGCTCACACGGCTGTCTCTCAACCCAGTCTGCACTCCTTCTACCTCCCAACCCAGTCAGCACTCCTTCTACCTCCCAACCCAGTCTGCACTCCTTCTACCTCCCAACCCAGTCAGCACTCCTTCTACCTCCCAACCCAGTCTGCACTCCTTCTACCTCCCAACCCAGTCTGCACTCCTTCTACCTCCCAACCCAGTCAGCACTCCTTCTACCTCCCAACCCAGTCTGCACTCCTTCTACCTCCCAACCCAGTCTGCACTCCTTCTACCTCCCAACCCGGTCAGCACTCCTTCTACCTCCCAACCCGGTCTGCACTCCTTCTACCTCCCAACCCGGTCAGCACTCCTTCTACCTCCCAACCCAGTCTGCACTCCTTCTACCTCCCAACCCAGTCTGCACTCCTTCTACCTCCCAACCCAGTCTGCACTCCTTCTACCTCTCTTCTAACCCCTTGTCCGTCTCCGTCTCCCTGCTGCCCCCTAGAGGTCCGTGTGTACAGTAGACAGCAGCATCTCACACGGTGTAGGACTGAGCCGCACTGTAGGACACCACCTTGACCACCCAGATGCTGTTCATGTAGAGAAAATGTCCAGGTTTTTACACACACGAGGCCTGTACGGTGGCTAGTCATCCCATCTCTCTCTCTGGGTGGAAACTCTGACCATTAAACAAACCAGCTGCAGCCATGATTGATTTTGCGTGAAGACATTGAATGTGTCCCAAATGGCACCTTATCCCTATATGGTGCACTACTTTTGACCAGAGCCTATGGGGCTCCGGTAAACGGCAGTGCACTATATAGGGAATAGGATGCCATTTGGGACACAGACAAAGATGGCTGCCACTCGTATCTCATCCCTGAGTCATCCCCTCATCCCTCAGGCTGTGAAGACATGTTGGTTGCGTCCCAAATGAAACTACATCCCCTATACAGTGCACTACTTTTGACCAGGTCCCATAGGGCTCGGGTATAAAGTAGTGCACTTCACTCTGTAGGAAATAGGGTGCCGTTTGGGACGTAGAGGTAAAATATGTGGCCTAGCCCCTCTCCAACTCGTCTGGATTTATGCCCCACTAACAAGTTGATCCAGCAGTCTTTGACAAGGCCATGGCAGTCTAAAATACAGGATAGGGAAATTGACCTATAAGTAAGCATTTCACTGTCAGTCTACACCTGTTGTCTACGAAGCCTGTGACAAATAAAATGTTATTTATCGGTTTATTATCGGTTTCTGTTGTCCTCCGGGGAGAGATAGGAGATGTGTGCTTCCACACCTGGTGTTCAGGGCTGTCAATAAAGTCCTGTGATGTTAGAGGCTGAAAATCAAGTATTGAATTATGCCACAATTACATTTTTTGTTGAGAGTATCTTTATTGTATGTGTAACAAATGGGGATTTGTAACCTCATTCTTTAGCTAGAAATGTCTCCTCCCAAGCTATTAATATGCTAGCTTTTCTATAGGGTAGTTGGCTAAGACAGAGGTCCCGGATTCTAGTCTCGGTTTGAGCCGGTGCAGGGGGAAGGAGGTACGGGTAAGCAGGAGGAAGCGGTAAGGGTAAGCAGGGGGAAGCGGTAAGGGTAAGCAGGAGGAAGCGGTAAGGGTAAGCAGGAGGAAGCGGTAAGGGTAAGCAGGGGGAAGAAGGTACGGGTAAGCAGGAGGAAGCGGTACAGGGTAAGCAGGGGGAAGCGGTAAGGGTAAGCAGGGGGAAGCGGTACAGGGTAAGCAGGGGGAAGCGGTACAGGGTAAGCAGGGGGAAGCGGTACAGGGTAAGCAGGGGGAAGCGGTAAGGGTAAGCAGGGGGAAGCGGTACAGGGTAAGCAGGGGGAAGCGGTAAGGGTAAGCAGGGGTAAGGGTAAGCAGGGGGAAGCGGTAAGGGTAAGCAGGGGGAAGCGGTACAGGGTAAGCAGGGGGAAGCGGTAAGGGTAAGCAGGGGGAAGCGGTACAGGGTAAGCAGGGGGAAGCGGTACAGGGTAAGCAGGGGTAAGGGTAAGCAGGGGGAAGCGGTACAGGGTAAGCAGGGGGAAGCAGTAAGGGTAAGCAGGGAGAAGCGGTACAGGGTAAGCAGGGGGAAGCGGTACAGGGTAAGCAGGGGGAAGCGGTAAGGGTAAGCAGGGGGAAGCGGTAAGGGTAAGCAGGGGGAAGCGGTAAGGGTAAGCAGGGGGAAGCGGTAAGGGTAAGCAGGGGGAAGCGGTACAGGGTAAGCAGGGGGAAGCGGTACAGGGTAAGCAGGGGGAAGCGGTAAGGGTAAGCAGGGGGAAGCGGTACAGGGTAAGCAGGGGGAAGCGGTACAGGGTAAGCAGGGGGAAGAGGTAAAGGTAACCAAGCACAGTGACATCAATCACACATGGTGGAGTAAGATCCTGTGGAGCAACGTTCAGCGATGCTCAAACAAGTGTGTTAGGATGAACAGAGGAAACAGCAGGAGATCATATTCTATTTAGAACAGAATATAACTTATTTACTGCCATCTCTGCTTTGAGGCGTGCTTGGTACAGGTTAGTTACTACAGTACGTTTCAAGTGGTGTCATATCTCTCTTTATATATGGGTTAAAACTTTTCTGGGGCTTTTATGGAGTGTCATCTGCTGCAACCAAATGCCCTTTTATGGGGTAATGTTGAGTTGGCGTGACTTAACATTGAGATTATGGTAAGAGGACAGCACTTAGACCTAGCTCTGAACTGGGCCCTCGCTCTTGACTGAAGTACTACTCTATATATTTCATAGAGAACATGCTATCCTGCAAGCCTATATACATTTCTACCCAATGGATGATCAAAACGTGGTGGCAGAAGCCCTTCCTCTTCATTAACATGTACCCTTCTCTGCAAAGAGAGCATGCTATCCTGCAAGCCTATATCTCTGGGATAATATCAATTGCATTTCCTTGATTCCTCGCGTCCTCTCACCTCGCCTCCTTCTCAAAGCCCATTGGATGAGAAGGTCAGAGGTCCCTCCCAATAGCGTGCTGGAATTGATAAATGATGATTCTGATCTCTCTTTTAGGGGGGCGAGAGTTCAGAATTCAGCCAAGAACCTGGGAGTGAGAGACCGTACTCCATCCTCCGTGCCAAGGTAACACACACACTCACTCACACACACACAGACAGCAACCTCCTCCACGTCCTCCTCTACACAACACCACAGAATAGCAACATGGTAGAACTAGGAGTGTTACTGTATACTGAGGAGTGTTACTGTATTTTCAGGAGTGTTACTGTATTCTGAGGAGTTTTACTGTATAATGAGGAGTGCTACTGTATACTGAGGAGTGTTACTGTATACTGAGGAGTGCTACTGTATATTGAGGAGTGTTACTGTATACTGAGGAGTGTTACTGTATACTGAGGAGTGCTACTGTATACTGAGGAGTGCTACTGTATACTGAGGAGTGTTACTGTATACTGAGGAGTGCTACTGTATACTGAGGAGTGTTACTGTATGCCGAGGAGCGTTACTGTATAATGAGGAGTGCTACTGTATACTGAGGAGTGCTAATGTATACTGAGGAGTGTTACTGTATACTGAGGGTGCTCCTGTATGCTGAGGAGTGTTACTGTATACTGAGGAGTGTTACTGTATACTGAGGAGTGCTACTGTATACTGAGGAGTGCTACTGTATACTGAGGAGTGCTAATGTATACTGCTACTGAGTGCTTTTATGCATGTTTGTGTGTTGATATGTGTCATGACTCTCCCTGGGTGAGGATCAAAGGCCTCCCATCAGCTTGGCAAATGGCCGACAACAACCAGACTCTCTTACCCACAGGGGGGCTGTGACACCTTAACACTGCCATAAATTAGAGATAGGATAATCTATCTCTGGTGAAAGGAATGTCCTTTGTTTCAGAGACTTTTGCCGCTCCCAAAAACTTAAACATCCAACAATGAACATTGGGACAATATATTTCAACATCCAAACATTGAGAATGATGAGAAATGGAATATGGAAAATGAATGTCTATTTTGTGATGTCATTAAAAATGGTATAAAGGCGTTATAAGGAAAACATTGTGACTTGAAGAGCTTTTACACTGTGGATATCAGGTCTACATCCTTTACCTTGGGTAGAAAATATCAACGAGGAAGACAATGTTTTCCTGAAGATAGGAATGTGATTTTAGCTTTCTAACAAAATCATAGTGATGATAATACTTTTGCCTCGTAACTAGCCACTCCCGAGGGAGCTCAGAGAGGAGCGTGTCAGTATGACGGAAACGCCCCTCTTTACCAGAGTGCATAAAAATGTTTGTTAAGAATTATCAGATCAGACGGACCTCAAACTGCAGCTTTTGTCCATATTGGTCCCGACCCTGAAAATGAACACGAGGTGAAGACGACAAAGTTGCCTCCACTAACAATCAATGTTATCTAAGTGGGACCATCCTGTTACTCTCTTCAAACCATCCTCTACTACACTGCTCTCATCACCCCACAGGGGATCATCGACACGGCTGATTAGCCGTCCTCAGAAGACCACTTCCAGAACGAGTGAAAGTAAACAGACAGCTAAGAAGAAGGACATTGTGACCTCTTGTGGACAATCAGAGCCTCACATCTAAAAGGCCATCCGAAAGAGAAAGACCAATCGACCCCTTCCCACAAAGGCCTGGGTCCAACAGAGATACACGACAAAGACCTCCAACACGTAAATACATGCATTGTTCATTTTTAAACAGCACAATAGTAATGTTTTAACTTAGGAAGAGTTCAGAAATCAATATTTGGTGGAATAACCCTGATTTTCAATCACAGCTTTCATGCGTCTTGGCATGCTCTCCACCAGTCTTTCACATTGATGTTGGGTGACTTTATGCCTTGTTTGATGGCTTGTGACCATCCATCTTCCTCTTGATCACATTCCAGAAGTTTCAATGGGGTTCAGGTCTGGAGATTGGGTTGGCCAGTGGCGCAGTGGTCTAAGGCACTGCATCGCAGTGCTAGCTGTGCCACTAGAGATCCTGGTTCGAATCCAGGCTCTGTCGTAGCCGGCCGCGACCGGGAGACCCATGGGGCGGCGTGCAATTGGCCCAGCATTGTCCAGGGTAGGGGAGGGAATGGCCGGCAGGGATGTAGCTCAGTTGATAGAGCATGGTGTTTGCAACGCCAGGGTTGTGGGTTCGATTCCCACAGGGGGTATGAAAAAAAAATTAAATAATGTATGCACTAACTGTAAGTCGCTATGGATAAGAGCGTCTGCTAGATGACTAAAATGTAATGACAGGATCTTGATCTGGTGGTCCTCCATCCACACATTGATTGACCTGGCTGTGTGGCATGGCACATTGTCCTGCTGGAAAATCCAATCCTCAGAGTTGGGGAACAATGTCAGAGCAAAAGGAAGCAAGTTTTCTTCCAGGACAACCTTGCATGTGGCTTGATTCATGCGTCCTTCACAAAGACAAATCTGCCCGATTCCAGCCTTGCTGAAGCACCCCCAGATCATCACTGATCCTCCACTAAAATTCACAGCAAACAAAGGATACCCCTCTGCAGAGATAAGGATAGAGGCTGTTACATTTACATTTTACATTTTAGTCATTTTAGCAGACGCTCTTATCCAGAGCGACTTACATGAGCAATTAGGGTTAAGTGCCTTGCTTAAGGACACCGACAGATTTTTCACCTAGTCGGCTCGGGGATTAGAACCAGCGACCTTTCGGTTACTGCCACTTACCCACTAAGCTACCGTTACCCTCCCACCCCCCTGCAGGCTGTTACCCTCCCACCCCCCTGCAGAGATAAGGATAGAGGCTGTTACCCCCTCCCCCCCCGTAGGCTGTTACTCTCCCCCCTGCAGGCTGTTACCCTCCCACCCCCATGCAGGCTGTTACCCTCCCACCCCCCTGCAGGCTGTTACCCTCCCACCCCCCTGCAGGCTGTTACTCTCTCACCCCCCTGCAGGCTGTTACAGCCGCTTGGCTTTTTGACATACAGTCTTTTACATTTACATTTACGTCATTTAGCAGACGCTCTTATCCAGAGCGACTTATAAATTGGTGCATTCAACTTAGGATAGCCAGTGGGACAACCACCTTTTTTTATGGGGGGTGGGGGAAGAAGGATTACTTTATACTATTCCAGGTATTCCTTAAAGAGGTAGGGTTTCAAGTGTCTCCGGAAGGTGGTCAGTGACTCCGCTGTCCTGGCGTCGTGGGGGAGCTTGTTCCACCATTGGGGTGCCAGAGCAGCGAATAGGTTTGAATGGGCTGAGCGGGAACTGTGCTTCCGTAGAGGTAGGGGAGCTAGCAGGCCAGAGGTGGATGAACATAGTGCCCTCGTTGTTTGGGTGTAGGGTCTGATCAGAGCCTGAAGGTAAGGAGGTGCCGTTCCCCTCACAGCTCCGTAGGCAAGCACCATGGTCTTGTAGTAGATGCAATTCTCAACTGGAAGCCAGTGGAGTGTGCGGAGGAGTGGGGTGACATGAGAGAACTTGGGAAGGTTGAACACCGGACGGGCTGCCGCGTTCTGGATAAGTTGAAGGGGTTTAATGGCACAGGCAGGGAGCCCAGCCAACAGCGAGTTGCAGTAATCCAGACGGGAGATGACAAGTGCCTGGATTAGGACCTGTGCCGCTTTCTGTGTAAGGTAGGGTCGTACTCTGCGAATGTTGTAGAGCATGAACCTGCAGGATCGGGTCACCGCTTTGATGTTAGCGGAAACGACAGGGTGTTGTCCAGGGTCACGCCAATGTTCTTTGCACTCTGGGAGGAGGACACAATGGAGTTGTCAACCGTGATGGCGAGATCATGGAGCGGGCAGTCCTTCCCCGGGAGGAAGAGCAGCTCCGTCTTGCCGAGGTTCAGCTTGAGGTGGTGATCCGACATCCACACTGATATGTCTGCCAGACATGCAGAGATGCGTTTCGCCACCTTGTTATCAGAAGGGGGAAAGGAGAAAATGAATTGTGTGTCGTCTGCATAGCAATGATAGGAGAGACCATGTGAGGATATGACAGAGCCAAGTGACTTGGTGTATAGATAGGAGAGGGCCTAGAACTGAGCCCTGGGGGACACCAGTGGTGAGAGCACGTGGTGCGGAGACAGATTCTCGCCACGCCACCTGGTAGGAGCGACCTGTCAGGTAGGACGCAATCCAAGAGTGAGCAGCGCCGGAGATGCCCAACTCGGAGAGGGTGGAGAGGAGGATCTGATGGTTCACAGTGTCAAAGGCAGCGGATAGGTCTAGAAGGATAAGAGCAGAGGAGAGAGAGTTAGCTTTAGCAGTGCAGAGAGCCTCCGTGACACAGAGAAGAGCAGTCTCAGTTGAATGACCAGTCTTGAAACCTGACTGGTTTGGATCAAGAAGGTAATTCTGAGAGAGATAGCAGGAGAGTTGGCTAGAGACGGCACGCTCAAGAGTTTTGGAGAGAAAAAAAAGAAGGGATACTGGTCTATAGTTGTTGACATCGGAGGGATCGAGTCTAGGTTTTTTGAGGAGGGGTGCAACTCTCGCTCTCTTGAAGACGGAAGGGACATGGCCAGCGGTCAAGGATGAGTTGATGAGCGAGGTGAGGTAAGGGAGAAGGTCTCCGGAAATGGTCTGGAGAAGAGAGGAGTGGATAGGGTCAAGCGGGCAGGTTGTTGGGCGGCCGGCCGTCACAAGTCGCAAGATTTCATCTGGAGAGAGAGGGGAGAAAGAAGTCAAAGCATAGGGTAGGGCAATGTGAGCAGGACCAGCGGTGTCATTTGACTTAATAAATGAGGATCGGATGTCGTCAACCTTCTTTTCAAAATGGTTGACAAAGTCATCCACAGAGAGGGAGGAGGGAGGATTCATCAGGGAGGAGAATGTGGCATAGAGCTTCCTAGGGTTAGAGGCAGAGGCTTGAAATTTAGAGTGGTAGAAAGTGGCAGAAACAGAGGAAGAAAAAGTAGAGAGGAGGGAGTGAAAAGATGACAGGTCCGCAGGGAGTCTAGTTTTCCTCCATTTTCGCTCGGCTGCCCGGAGCCCTCTTCTGTGAGCTCGCAATGAGTCGTCAAGCCACGGAGCAGGAGGGGAGGACCGAGCCGGCCGGGAGGATAGGGGACATAGAGAGTCAAAAGATACAGAAAGGGAAGAGAGGAGGGTTGAGGAGGCAGAATCAGGAGATCGGATGGAGAAGGATTGAGCAGAGGGAAGAGATGATAGGATGGAAGAGGAGAGAGTAGTTGGAGAGAGAGCGAAGGTTGCGACGGCACATTACCATCTGAGTAGGGGCAGAGTGAGTAGTGTTGGAGGAGAGCGAGAGAGAAAAGGATACAAAGTAGTGGTCGGAGACTTGGAGGGGTGTTGCAGTGAGATTAGTAGAAGAACAGCATCTAGTAAAGATGAGGTCAAGCGTATTGCCTGCCTTGTGAGTAAGGGGGGACGGTGAGAGGGTGAGGTCAAAAGAGGAAAGGAGTGGAATGAAGGAGGCAGAGAGAAATGAGTCAAAGGCAGACATAGAGAGGTTAAAGTCACCCAGAACTGTGAGGGGTGAGCCATCCTCAGGAAAGGAATTTATCAAGGCGTCAAGCTCATTGATGAACTCTCCAAGGGAACCTGGAGGGCGATAAATGACAAGGATGTTAAGCTTGAATGGGCTAGTGACTGTGACAGCATGGAATTCAAATGAGGAGATAGACAGATGGCTCAGGGGAAAAAGAGAGAGAGATGGGAGAGATGAGGATTCCTGTGTCACCGCCGCACCGACCAGATGCTCTCTGGGTATGCGAGAACACATGGCCAGACGAGGAAAGAGCAGTAGGAGTAGCAGTGTTTTCAGTGGTAATCCATGTTTCCGTCAGCGCCAAGAAGTCGAGGGACTGGAGGGTAGCATAGGCTGAGATGAACTCTGCCTTGTTGGACGCAGAACGGCAGTTCCAGAGGCTGCCAGAGACCTGGAACTCCACGTGGGTCGTGCGCGCAGGGACCACCAGATTAGAGTGGCAGCAGCCACGCGGTGTGAAGCGTTTGTATGGCCTGTGCAGAGAGGAGAGAACAGGGATAGACAGACACATAGTTGACAGGCTACAGAAAAAAGCTACAATAATGCAAAGGAGATCGGAATGAAATGAACTAAACATCTGGGAAAGCGAGAGAGCGGGGCCTCCTTCACTTACGTTACACTGAAACACTCAAATATAACTCTCCCAACTTCCACTTTAGAATTTATAATTGTTGTAAACTACAGCGGTTCAATGTTTTCTGGGAATAGACTCTAACATAGTTTATTCAGCTAACTTGGTACAGTATTCTTCCGTGAAAACCGTCCAGGGCACCGAATCCTATGACGCCATAGCCAACTAGCATGCCAGCCTCCAATAACACCGTTTTGCACCAATACTCGGTTACAACAAACCACCAGTGTGTTAACATGTCAAACAGATCATTCGTGTCCGTGTCTAACGTTGTGTAAAGTTTGGGGTTAGTTTTGACAGTTTGAGTGAGAACGTCGTCAACTTATTCAGCCAGTTAGTTAGCTAGAATAGTTAGCATACTAGCTAGCCATTGCTCTCTGCCAACGAACCAACCCCTCCTCCCACGGCACAAAACACACAGAGAGAGCCAAGCTAATGTTAACTAGTCACCCATGTCCCGAATTTCCTTTGACGACTCTGGTTACCAGTATGTAAAAACAAAACAAAAATAAATGTAGGTTATAACTTACCCTTATTAGCTATTGTTAGCCAGTTAAGTGCAAAGCTAGCCACTAAATCGATTCAGCCAGTTCGTGTCTGTCCCAACAGAGAGAAAGCATCTCCAAATATTACAGCTATGTCGTTCCAGCTATTGTTTAGTTAGCTATCCAGGTAGCAACAAGCTAGCTACATTTAGAGTACAGTAGCTACTAACTACCTAACGTAGTTAAAAGGGCATTATCATTAATTTTCACAAATTCTTAAATGGCGAGGAGCGGTGCTAAATAACTCAAAGTGGACTATACGTTGTAACTATACCTTTGGTTGTACGTTTAGCCTCTTCAGAATCATACCGACTGCTTCTTTATTGCGAGGACAGTCCAGCAGTCCTCTGTGTGACCTTTTAGTGGGATTGAGAAATACAATTACAGCAAGTGGGTCTATGATTAGTGTTGAACAGAGCTGACCGTGGGTCTATGATTAGTGTTGAACAGAGCTGACTGTGGGTCTATGATTAGTGTTGAGTAGTGATGACTGTGGGTCTATGATTAGTGTTGAGTAGTGATGACTGTGGGTCTATGATTAGTGTTGAGTAGTGATGACTGTGGGTCTATGATTAGTGTTGAGTAGTGATGACTGTGGGTCTATGATTAGTGTTGAGTAGTGATGACCGTGGGTCTATGATTAGTGTTGAACAGAGCTGGCCGTGGGTCTATGATTAGTGTTGAACAGAGCTGACCGTGGGTCTATGATTAGTGTTGAACAGTGCTGGCCGTGAGTCTATGATTAGTGTTGAACAGTGCTGGCCGTGGGTCTATGATTAGTGTTGAACAGAGCTGGCCGTGGGTCTATGATTAGTGTTGAACAGAGCTGACAGTGAGTCTATGATTAGTGTTGAACAGAGCTGACAGTGAGTCTATGATTAGTGTTGAACAGAGCTGGCCGTGGGTCTATGATTAGTGTTGAACAGAGCTGACAGTGAGTCTATGATTAGTGTTGAACAGAGCTGACAGTGAGTCTATGATTAGTGTTGAACAGAGCTGGCCGTGGGTCTATGATTAGTGTTGAACAGAGCTGACAGTGAGTCTATGATTAGTGTTGAACAGAGCTGACCGTGGGTCTATGATTAGTGTTGAACAGTGCTGGCCGTGGGTCTATGATTAGTGTTGAACAGTGCTGGCCGTGAGTCTATGATTAGTGTTGAACAGTGCTGGCCGTGAGTCTATGATTAGTGTTGAACAGTGCTGGCCGTGGGTCTATGATTAGTGTTGAACAGAGCTGACCGTGGGTCTATGATTAGTGTTGAACAGTGCTGACCGTGGGGGAAATTGCTGCACTCTCACTGTCATAATTGGTGCGGCGTGAGTGACTGTCTCGGAGGGAGCTTCCCAAGTGGCACCTTGTTCACTATATAGTGAACTACTTTTGACCAGAGTCCTATGAGCCTGCTTGTATTGGCCCTGCTCAAAAGTAGTGCACTATATAGGGAATATGGTACCATTTTGGCAGGTCTGTAAGAAGGGTGATTGCTGTGACAGGTATGTGAGAAGGGTGATTACTATGACAGGTCTGTGAGAAGGGTAATTACTATGATTGGTCTGTGAGAAGGGGTGATTACTATGATAGGTATGTGAGAAGGGTGATTAGCTACCGTTGGAGAATTGAGGTGAGGCTAGGGCAGCTGATTGTCTTAACATTTTACGGTTTGAGAACTTACAGTAGGAGACAGGTAACTTGTGTTAATGTGCATTTTGAAGGAAGGCACTCTCGTTGCCTCATGGCTGAATGAGTGCAGAACTAAGAACGCTGTTTGTGTGTGTGTGTGTGTGTGTGTGTGTGTGTGTGTGTGCCATGCTATGTGTGCATCTAAATCTTTAACCATGAATGAGCCCACTCTCCTAACTGTACCATATGGCTGTGTGTTTCCAGACTGTATAAGCTGTGCCAGTCTCCACCCCCCGGATGGTGACGCCTAATTCTCTGGTTCTTTGTATGGAGCTGACAGTCCAGAGAGGCTCTGATCCGGCTTCATCCTGATCCATTCCCTAGAAGACTTCTCTCTTTCTACCACTGACGAACCAAGCTTTGATGTGTCCCAAATGGAACCTGTTTCCCTATTTAGTGCGCTACTTTGGACCAGGACCCATAATGCTTCACACTCGCTCTCAAGTTCAGTGGGTTCCCAGAGGGCTCTGGTCCAATGTGTCAAACTCATTCCACGGCAGAGTGTCTGTGAGTTTTTGCTCCTCCCTTGGACTTGATCGATACCATTAAGGTCACTGATTAGTAAAGTAACTCCCCTCACCTGGTTGTCTAGGTCTTAATTGAAAGGAAAAACCAAAAATCTGCAAAGACTAGGCCCTCCGTGGAATGAGTTTGACACCCCTGATATAGGGCATAGGGTGACACATGGGACGTAGACCTGGAAACAGAACATTTCCTCTCTTCTACAGCCAGCTTGCCATTTCAAAATGCCGACAGTCCCTCACTCAGTCACTCCCTCACTCCCCTCACTCAGTCTCTCCCTCACACCCCTCACTCAGTCACTCCCTCACTCCCCGCACTCAGTCGCTCCCTCACTCCCCTCACTCAGTCACTCCCTCACTCCCCTCACTCAGTCTCTCCCTCACTCCCCTCACTCAGTCACTCCCTCACTCCCCTCACTCAGTCACTCCCTCACTCCCCTCACTCAGTCACTCCCTCACTCCCTCACTCAGTCACTCCCTCACTCCCCTCACTCAGTCTCTCCCTCACACCCCTCACTCAGTCTCTCCCTCACTCCCCTCACTCAGTCACTCCCTCACTCCCCTCACTCAGTCACTCCCTCACTCCCTCACTCAGTCACTCCCTCACTCCCCTCACTCAGTCACTCCCTCACTCCCCTCACTCAGTCACTCCCTCACTCCCTCACTCAGTCACTCCCTCACTCCCCTCACTCAGTCACTCCCCTCACTCAACAGTGAGTTCAGTGGGGTTCACAATTTGTAGATAGTGAGTTCTAATACTCTATATTTCTTCTCTGCTATTGTGCTGCACTTTATATCTGATTTAAAATGGATTTGTTTGCACTCGTCTTGAATCCAGCTACATTGCAACTCATTTTTCTGTTGCTCATTAGAAAAATGAGATTTCAGTGTTGGAGGTGTGTTTCCTGACCGATTCCGTGTTTGGTTAATGATGATTGTCCCTCATGAGACACCATAGATGCGGAAGCCTATTTCACTTCCTCAAAATCCCCAGAATGAATCCAAGATAATTTAAGAAATCTGTAATTAATTTGGAAGTTTTTGCCGAGGACGTTTTAGTTGCGCAATTTGACATCTAACTAAGGTGTTTGGTGCAGTATTTCTCAAGTAAAAAAATGCACGATGTGTTGTCTTATGTAAACAAAGTCAGAGCTGCTGGGCAGGCCTGTCTCAATGTCTATACTATTGGATAGAGATCAATCACCACAGCTGTTCACCCTGTGTTAGTGGGCAAATGGACATCATCAAATCAAAACCAAACCTTAATTTACCTGTTGTGACGCACGGATGTTCCAAACTCAGTTTTAGACGAGACTAACTTTATGACCAAAATTATCCTATTTACACGTTGTAGTCAATTTTGATGCTAGAATAACTGTTTGTGACTCATATCGATGCCACATAGGTCGTTTTCAAAGGGATTCGTTGCTTTTTAAAGTCAGCCGCTCACTTAACTGTGTTTATAATGCTACAACAGAACCTGAGATTGGTGCCTCGAGGCTGACTTCAATTCAGCCAACTGAAATGGAATGTACAGTAGCCTATTCAACCATTTTCTTTCTGAAAATAACTACAATGGAATGAATATTAGCTGTTTTGTTAACGCAGAGTTCCGGAAATGACCATTCTTTGACCTGTCTGATATTGTTTCATATTTGTTTTGATTTTGCGTGTGTAAATTGAATGAGGTTTTTTTGTGAATAGGAATAGATTGAGGAGATGTGGGTGATAATATTGGTCCATTTCCTCAGTTGACCGACTCATTTCTTTGCTTTTCTTTCCCCTTCTACTTGCAAGTATTTACTGTGCATGTGTAGGTTGTGTCTCAAATGGCACCCTATTCCATATGTAGTGTGCTACTTTTTCCCAGAGCCCTATGTGGTTCTGGTCAAAAGTAGTGCACTGTCACGCCCTGGCCTTGAGAGGCCTGTTGTCTTTAGTTGGTTTGGTCAGGGCGTGAGGATCTATGTTAGTATTTCTATGTTTAGGATCTAGATGTGGTGTTTCTATGTTTGGCCGGGTGTGATTCCCAATCAGAGACAGCTGTCGCTCGTTGTCTCTGATTGGGGGATCATACTTAAGTAGCCTGTTTGCCTACCTTAGTTGTGGGATCGTGTTCCGTGTAAGGCTTGAATGTGTTTAGCCTGAGGAGTTCACGTTACGTTGTTTCTTGTTTTGTCTATGTTCATTGAGTTAAATAAACATGTTCGCATACCACGCTGCACCTTGGTCTGACCCGTCTCTCAACGATCGTGACAGAAGATCCCACCACCAACGGACCAAGCAGCGGGCCCAGGAGCAGCAGACACCCTGGACACAGGTGGGAAAGATGTGGTCTTGGGAGGAGATATTTGCGGGTAAAGGACCCTGGGCGAAGGAGGAAGCCCAGGCAGGAGAGGAGAAACGGCGACCAAAAAGGACTCGTCAGGAAGAAAGCCTGGGAAGCAGCCCCAATAAAAAAAAATTGGGGGGCTAAAGGGGTGGTCGGGGAGCGAGAGAGAAGAGCCCCGACCACTGCACCCAGTGGGTTTCCAGTTTGAGTCCCTACGACCATGGGAACAGGAATGGGAACAGTTTTATACTGAGGAGTCGGAGGATGACGACGACGATGAGTTTCTGTTCCCTAACTCGTGGGGGCTCCCGGAGGAGTCCTCACTGGAGGAGGATTGGGCGCGGAGAGTAAAGGACTGGTACAGTCGTAGACCTCCAGCGCCGGTTCCCAGCCCGGTACGCCCCGTGCCTGCTTCTCGCACCAAGCCAGTGGTGCGTGTTCCCAGTCCGGTAAGATCCGTGCCTGCTTCTTGCACCAAGCCAGTGGTGCGTGCTCCCAGTCCGGTAAGATCCGTGCCTGCTTCTTGCACCAAGCCAGTGGTGCGTGTTCCCAGTCCGGTAAGATCCGTGCCTGCTTCTCGCACCAAGCCAGTGGTGCGTGTTCCCAGTCCGGTAAGATCCGTGCCTGCTTCTCGCACCAAGCCAGTGGTGCGTGTTCCCAGTCCGGTAAGATCCGTGCCTGCTTCTCGCACCAAGCCAGTGGTGCGTGCTCCCAGTCCGGTAAGATCCGTGCCTGCTTCTCGCACCAAGCTAGTGGTGCGTTTCCCCAGTCCAGTACGGCCCGTCCCTGCTCCTCGCACCAAACCAGGGGTGCGTGTCTACCCTGACCGGAGCTGGACTGGACCCCGGTGGAGCGGAATGCCCTGACTCCGGAATGGAGCCGCTGACCGGAGCTGGATCAGGCACCGGTGGAGCGGATTGCTCTGGCTCCGGAGTGGAGCCGCTGACTGGAGCTGGACTGGGCACCGGTGGAGCAGAATGCTCTGACTCCGGAATGGAGCCGCTGACCGGAGCTGGATCAGGCACCGGTGGAGCGGATTGCTCTGGCTCCGGAGTGGAGCCGCTGACCGGAGCTGGACTGGGCACCGGTGGAGCGGAATGCTCTGACTCCGGAGTGGAGCCGCTGACCAGAGCTGGATCAGGCACCGGTGGAGCGGATTGCTCTGGCTCCGGAATGGAGCCGCTGACCGGAGCTGGACTCGGCACCGGTGGAGCGGACTGCTCTGGCTCCAGAGTGGAGCAACCGACCGGAGCTGGATCAGGCACCGGTGGAGCAGGCCGGGCCGGACTGGGGACACGCACCACTGGTCTGGTGCGAGGAACAGGCACGGGCCGTACCGGACTGGGAACACGCACCACTGGTCTGGTGCGAGGAGCAGGCACGGGCCGGGCCGGACTGGAGACATGCACCACTGGCCTGGTGCGGGGAGCAGGTACGGGGCGTACCGGGCTGGCGACACGCACCACTGGTTTGGTGCGAGGAGCAGGGACGGGCTGTACAGGACTGGGAACACGCACCACTGGCCTGGTGCGGGGAGCAGGTACGGGGCGTACCGGGCTGGGAACCGGTTGAGCGGACTGCTCTGGAAATATATATAAATATACTTAAATATACTTAAATATATTGTATATTGCCAGTACTCAGGAGCTGTGTTATTCTGTATTAAGGTATTACTTACAGTATAGTTACAATTGGTAACAACATTGGATAAACAGCGCCGGAGAAGATGGCTGCCGTTTTACAGCCCTCTAACCAATTGTACTATTATGTGTGTTTTTCCGCATTATTTGTAATTTATTTTGTACATAATGTTTCTGCCATCGTCTCTTATAACCAAAAAGAGCTTCTGGATATCAGGACAGCGATTACTCACCTCGTATTGGACGAATATTTTTTCTTCAACGAGGCGGCCGCGAAGGATATCATACAGACACCCGACAAGGCCCAAATCCCCGTCATTCGCGTGAGGAAGAGACGGAGATATCGTGGACGGAGATCGGGGTGCCTTGTAAGGATCCGACGGCGAGCGAGTAAACTGCCTCTTCCATCAATCCTATTAGCCAACGTTCAATCTTTTGAAAATAAAGTGGACGACTTAAGATTACGGTTATCCTACCAACGGGACATTAAAAACTGTAATATATTATGTTTCACCGAGTCGTGGCTGAACGACGACAATGATAACATTCAGTTAGCAGGCTATACGCTACATCGGCAGGACAGAACGGCTGACTCCGGTAAGACAAGGGGTGGCGGTCTGTGTATATTTGTAAACAACAGCTGGTGCACAAAATCAAATACTAAGGAGGTCTCGAGGTTTTGCTCGCCTGAGGTAGAGTATCTTATGATAAGCTGTAGACCACACTATTTACCAAGAGAGTTTTCATCTATATTTTTCATAGCTGTCTATTTACCACCACAAACCAAGGCTGGCATTAAGATTGCACTGAATGAGTTGTACAAGGCCATTAATCAACAGGAAAACGCTCATCCAGATGCAGCGCTCCTAGTGGCCGGGGACTTTAATGCAGGGAAACTTAAATCCGTTCTACCTAATTTCTACCAGCATGTTAAATGTGCAACCAGAGGGAAAAAAACTCTAGACCACCTTTACTCCACACACAGAGACGCATACAAAGCTCTCCCTCGCCCTCCATTTGGCAAATCTGACCATAACTCTATCCTCCTGATTCCTGCTTATAAGCAAAAACTAAAGCAGGAAGCACCAGTGACTCGGTTAATAAAAAAGTGGTCAGATGACGCAGATGCTAAGCTACAGGACTGTTTTGCTAGCACAGACTGGAACATGTTCCGGGATTCTTCAGACAGCATTGAGGAGTACACCACATCAGTCACTGGCTTCATCAATAAGTGCATCGATGATGTCGTCCCCACAGTGACCGTACGTACATACCCCAACCAGAAGCCATGGATTACAGGAAACATCCGCACTGAGCTAAAGGGTAGAGCTGCCGCTTTCAAGGAACGGGACTCTAACCCGGACGCTTATAAGAAATCCCGCTATGACCTCCGACAAACCACCAAACAGGCAAACAGTCAATACAGGTCTAAGATTGAATCGTACTACACTGGCTCTGACGCTCGTCGGATGTGGCAGGGCTTGAAAACTATTACAGACTACAAAGGGAAGCACAGCCGCGAGCTGCCCAGTGACACAAGCCTACCAGACGAGCTAAACCACTTCTATGCTCGCTTCGAGGCAAGCAACACTGAAGCATGCATGAGAGCACCAGTTGTTCCGGATGACTATGTGATCACGCTCTCCGTAGCCGATGTGAGTAAGACTTTTAAGCAGGTCAACATTCACAAGGCCGCAGGGCCAGACGGATTACCAGGACGTGTACTCCGAGCATGTGCTGACCAACTGGCAAGTGTCTTCACTGACATTTTCAACATGTCCCTGACTGAGTCTGTAATACCAACATGTTTCAAGCAGACCAGCATAGTCCCCGTGCCCAAGGACTCTAAGATAACCTGCCTAAATGACTACCGACCCGTAGCACTGACGTCTGTAGCCATGAAGTGCTTTGAAAGGCTGGTCATGGCTCACATCAACAGCATTATCCCAGAAACCCTAGACCCACTCCAATTTGCATACCGCCCCAACAGATCCACAGATGATGCAATCTCTATTGCACTCCACACTGCCCTTTCCCACCTGGACAAGAGGAACACCTACGTGAGAATGCTATTCATTGACTACAGCTCAGCATTCAACACCATAGTGCCCTCTAAGCTCATCACTAAGCTAAGAATCCTGGGACTAAACACCTCCCTCTGCAACTGGATCCTGGACTTCCTGACGGGCCGCCCCCAGGTGGTAAGGGTAGGTAACAACACATCTGCCACACTGATCCTCAACACGGTGGCCCCTCAGGGGTGCGTGCTCAGTCCCCTCCTGTACTCTCTGTTCACCCATGACTGCATGGCCAGGCACGACTCCAACACCATCATTAAGTTTGCCGACGACACAACAGTGGTAGGCCTGATCACCGACAACGATGAGACAGCCTATAGGGAGGAGGTCAGAGATCTGGCCGTGTGGTGCCAGGACAACAACCTCTCCCTCAACGTGACCAAGACAAAGGAGATGATTGTGGACTACCGGAAAAAAAAGAGGACTGAGCACGCCCCCATTCTCATCGACGGGGCTGTAGTGGAACAGGTTGAGAGCTTCAAGTTCCTGGGTGTCCACATCACCAACGAACTATCATGGTCCAAACACACCAAGACAGTCGTGAAGAGGGCACGACAAAGCCTATTCCCCCTCAGGAGACTAAAAAGATTTGGCATGGGTCCTCAGATCCTCCAAAAATTCTACAGCTGCACCATCGAGAGCATCCTGACTGGTTGCATCACCGCCTGGTATGGCAACTGCTTGGCCTCAGACCGCAAGGCACTACAGAGGGTAGTGCGTACGGCCCAGTACATCACTGGGGCAAAGCTTCCTGCCATCCAGGACCTCTATACCAGGCGGTGTCAGAGGAAGGCCCTCAAAATTGTCAAAGACTCCAGCCACCCTAGTCATAGACTGTTCTCTCTGCTACCGCACGGCAAGCGGTACCGGAGTGCCAAGTCTAGGTCCAAAAGACTTCTCAACAGCTTCTACCCCCAAGCCATAAGACTCCTGAACAGCTAATCATGGCTACCCGGACTATTTGCACTGCCCCCCCACCCCATCCTTTTTACGCTGCTGCTACTCTGTTAAGTATTTATGCATAGTCACTTTAACTCTACCCACATGTACATATTACCTCAACTACCTCAACTAGCCGGTGCCCCCGCACATTGACTCTGCAACGGTACCCCCCTGTATATATAGCCTCCCTACTGTCACTTTATTTTACTTCTGCTCTTTTTTTTCTCAACACTTTTTTTTGTTGTTGTTGTTTTATTTTTACTTTTTTTGTTTAAAATAAATGCACTGTTGGTTAAGGGCTGTAAGTAAGCATTTCACTGTAATGTCTGCACCTGTTGTATTCGGCGCATGTGACCAATAAAATTTGATTTGATTATAGAGTTAATTATTACTGTACTGTGCAAACTGGGGATATTTAGTGGCGGCAGGTAGCTTAGTGGTTAAGAGCGTTGTGCCAGTAACCGAAAGGTCCCTGGTTCTAATCCCCGAGCCGACTAGGTGAAAAATCTGTCGATGTGCCCTTGAGCAAGGCACTTAACCCTAATTGCTCCTGTAAGTTGCTCTGGATAAGAGCGTCTGCTAAATGACTAAAATGTAAAAAATGTTATAGATATGTCCCAAATGGCTCCCTATCTAGTGCACTACTTTTGACCAGAGCCCTGTGGGAAATAGGGTGCCATTTTGGACGCAACCCTTCTGTTTGACAGCTGTCCCCGTATATCTCTCAATTCTTACTGTAAACAAATCATTTTTGAAGGAAGTACCTTTTCTAATATTGTATATTATAATGAAGGTGTCTCTTTGCCATATAGCAGCTTTTAATATGTGTTGAAGAGAAAACAGATAAAAAATAAGAACATGTAAAGATGTAACTTTACAAAAAGATACAAACCCTAATAGCCATGTTTGTTTGACTGAAAAGGAATGTAATTTATTTTCTTATTATGACACTGACCGCCATAGAGAGTTGCAACATAGACGGGTTGGTTGTTTAGCAAAACCAACTAGTGCGCAACCATGGGGCAAAACAGACGGGGTTTGGCTTAGATTGTTGACAAGATGTAACCTATATTTAGTCTCTAAATGTTTATCGAAAACATAAATACATTTGCACAATGAACACTTGTTGTCTCTCAAATATATCGTTACAAGTTGTTGGTTTAGCTAGCTAGCGGAATTTTAGCCATATTAGCGTTGACATGACATCAGTCAAAACACCTCAAAACGAGACATGATATCAAGAACAAGATACAACGAGCTGAAACAAGCCACATACGATTCCCCACATGGCAGGTTCTTGACATCGTCAATCAACCCCTCTATACGCAATATGTAATAATAATATATGTAATTGTTCTCTCTTTTTTAAACAATTGTTTCATTTTCTCTCTGTATTACTTTTAAATATACAGTATTTATATTTAATATATTGTTATACTGTTGTCATTGTATTTGACTTTGTTTTGGCTTCATTGGTGTAGCCTGCAGTATAAGTCTGTTTTAAAGGTCCAATGCAGATGTTTTTATCTCAATATCAAATCATTTCTGGGTAACAATTAAATACCTTACTGTGATTGTTTTCAATTAAAATGGTCAAAAAATAAACATTTACATTTTAGTCATTTAGCAGACGCTCTTATCCAGAGCGACTTACATGAGCAATTAGGGTTAAGTGCCTTGCTTAAGGGCACATCGACAGATTTTTCAACTAGTCGGCTCGGGGATTAGAACCAGCGACCTTTCGGTTACTGGCACAACGCTCTTACCCACTAAGCTACCTGCCGCCCTATAGCAAAAACAAATAGCTTTCTTAGCAAAGGACAATTTCTCAAGCAAGAATTTTGCTAGGCCTGTCTGAGAGTGGTCTGAGGGGGGAGAGTAAAACCGTTTTGGGCTGTTATTAGCTGTTAGTCACATGGCAATGTTACTATGGAAGGCCAAAACAGGCTGAAATTTCAGGCAGTCTTTTCAAACAGCAATTTTTTTTTTTTACAATTTCACAGTATTATGCCAACCTCAGAGTGTGGAGATATATTTAAAACACAGGAAAATCCCATTTTTTACTGCACTGGGCCTTTAAGTCTTGTAAAGAGATATTGCAGTACTGTGTTGTCATCACTGTTGTGTCTTAGCAGGTGGAGAGGTTACTACTGTAAGTGCTCTGTCTGTTTCTCTCTCTCTCTCTCTCTCTCTCTCTCTCTCTCTCTCTCTCTCCTCTCTCTCTCTCTCTCTCTCTCTCTCTCTCTCTCTCTCTCTCTCTCTCTCTCTCTCTCTCTCTCTCTCTCTCTCTCTCTCTCTGTATGTCCTCCCTTTCTCTTTCTATCTCACTTTATCTCTCTCTCTCTCTCTCTCTCTGTATGTCCTCCCTTTCTCTCTCTATTTCTATCTCAGTTTCTCTCTCTCTCTCTCTCTCTCTCTTTCTCTCTCTCTCTCTGTATGTCCTCCCTTTCTCTCTCTCTTTCTATCTCAGTTTCTCTCTCTCTCTTTCTCTTTGTCCTCTCCCTCTCTCTTTCTCTCTCTCTCTCTCTCTGTCCTCCCTTTCTCTCTCTCTTTCTATCTCAGTTTCACGCTCTCTCCTTTCTCTCTCTCTCTCTCTCTCTCTCTCTCTCTCTCTCTCTCTCTCTCTCTCTCTCTCTCTCTCTCTCTCTCTCTCTCTGTATGTCCTCCCTTTCTCTCTCTCTTTCTATCTCAGTTTCTCTCTCTCTCTTTCTCTCTCTCTTTCTCTCTCTCTCTGTATGTCCTCCCGTTCTCTCTCTTTTTCTATCTCAGTTTCTCTCTCTCTCTTTCTCTTTGTCCTCTCCCTCTCTCTTTCTCTCTCTCTCTCTGTCCTCCCTTTCTCTCTCTCTTTCTATCTCAGTTTCACGCTCTCTCCTTTCTCTCTCTCTCTCCCCCTTTCTCTCTCGCTTTCTCTCTCGCTTTCTCTCTCGCTTTCTTTCTCTCTCTCTTTCTCTCTTTCTCCCTTTCCATCTCCCTTTCTCTCTCAGTTTCGCTCTCCCTTTCTCTCTCTCACCATTGTAGGATGCAGCAGACATCACAGGATGCATCCTTCTTCCTAGACCACAGAAAGACCACCTGTTTATTTAATTGCCAGTCCAAGAGGCTAGACACCAGGCAGAGAGTGTCCCAAATGTCACCCTATTCCCTATGTAGTGCATTGCTTTTAACCAGGACCCATGGGTAGTGCACTTTATAGGAAATATGGTGTCATTTGGGACACAGACAGAGATTTATCTCAACATACAGCAACATACAGAATACACTGTGCCAGCCAGGCACCTTTCCACAAGCTTCTAAAGAGCACAGTCCACCCACATAAAGACATTTTCCATTGCCAAGCAAATTAGTGAAAATAATTTTGTTGTGCAGAATAGAACAAGACATCTGTTCCCCACTTATTCCGTATTCCTTATGCATATGCTCATGTGGAAAGCATTTGTACAGGACAGGAGGACTGTGCATTTTACCACTAACTAGGCAAATCATGCCCAATCTTTCAACAAGCGCAGCAGCATGTGGTATAGCCAGGATACAGTGCAGCTGCGCAAAAAAGCCACACCGTGTCTGTCACATCTTGTCTGTTTTTTTGAGGACCTTTAAATACGGGGCATGGGTAAACAATCTGGAGGAGTGACCCTCTCATCCACTGATACCACTCTCAGCCAATGAGCAGAAGATGCCTAATCACTGTCAAATTACCGTACTTGCCATTGGCTTGGAGAACAGGTCCCTGGGGAGCCACTCAAGCATCGCTCCAGGGACGGGTCCAGTGCTCCTGATGTAGTAACCAAGTCGAGCGGAGAGCAGCGCGACAGAGTACCAGCTACTTTCCTTCCACTATGCGCGTCTCGTCTCCCGTGGAGCAAACTCACTGCTGTTAACGCCCCGATATCTGCGGTGCGATACAGTTGCTTCTTGGCAACAGTTTTACAGTTCTTAAAAGGTGTTCGACTGTCGTATCCCTAGGTGGATTGAATGTATGCTTCTGCCAAACAGTTTGTTTTCAGCACAGTAACGTTTAATGCAAGATCTATAGTTTCTTCATGGCGTCTCAACAGCAGTCAAGAATTCAGTCTTATCTGGAGAAAAATAAAATTGGACCGCTGTTTGAGGTAAGTGCCCCCCAAACCCATCTGAACTAACACGTTTCACCTGTGCATGGCATGTTTTGCTGCAAGACTGCAATTTATCATCATCAATAGTCTATGCTATGGTTTCAATGTAGCAACTTAAGATTGCTAAAATAACCCATAGAAGCGCTTACTGTTCTATATCAAAACTAGCCCAGGTCTATACATGAAAATAATAAGACCCCTGTCCCTCCATTGAATTTGGAAATACAGAGAGCGCACAGTAAGCGGAACCATTACATCCGATAGCAATCGTCACACATATTCGATCTGCCTGCAAGGTTGTCAAAGGAAACCGCTGTAAATCCAGCTGTTGGACAACCACTACACAGTAGTAGGTTGTCTTGTTCCGGACTTCCCACGGAGAGGTGTTTTCTCAACGGTCCCGACGGGCTTACGGGCAGCACACAGTGGGCAAGGCAGTAGCCTATAATGGTGTGAAGCAGGCTACTAGGGAAAGCGCTAAAACGGTCGGGGTAAACTGGGGCTATATACTCACTGTGCTTTGGGTCCCCAGTGGCACACATGTTTCAACTGAAGAGAAACAACACTGTTTTGTGTATAAGCTGTTAAAGTGAGACAACCCTGACAGGGAAGAAGTTATGTAGCAAACCAGCTAATACACAATATTTATCACAACATTATTCATTGCAATTTCACCTGCAGATCATGGCAGTTTCTACTGAGTGTTGTGCTTTCATAGTACAGTTGAAAGAAATCAGATGATTACAGCCCAATGGTGGAGATAAAAGCCGTTCAGCTGTAGAGTGTTGTAAAGTCCTGTGTGTCTGTAGGGAGCTGTTCATAACAATGATGTCGCCAGGTATTTTACTATAGTTAGTAGATAGGCTATCGATTAAATGTCCTAGTAGCGGTGAAGCCTATCGGAGTTGAAACATGCAGAGGTGCAGAATAAAGAGATAATTACTGCAAGTCATCTACCTGGAGGGCTATTGATTTAAGTGCATGGTAAACTGCCTGTTTAAATCTATTTTCTTGTGGTTTTCAAAGGCGTCTGTTTGAATGTTCTACAGTTGAAGTCGGAAGTTTACATACGCCTTAGCCATATACCTTTACACTCAGTTTTTCACAAGTCCTGACATTTAATCCTAGTAAACATTTGCTGTTTTAGGTCAGTGTCACGCCCTGACCTATAGAACTCTAGTTAGTTTGGTCAGGGTGTGAATATCATGTGTGTGTTTTTCTATGTGGACAGTCTATGTTTGTATTTCTATGTTTGGCCAGGTGTGATTCCCAATCAGAGGCAGCTGTTGCTCGTTGTCTCTGATTGGGGATCATACTTAGGCAGCCAGTTTTCCTGCCTGGGTTGTGGGATCTTGTTTGTGGTCAGTGAGTTTGACTTGTTAGTGTATAGCCTTCAGCCGTCACGTTTCGTTGCCTTTTGTTGTTTTTGTATGTTTATTCAGTTTAATAAACATGTATGCATTTCACACTGCGCCTTGGTCTGACCCATTCTTCAATGACCGTGACAGTCAGTTAGGATCACCACTTTATTTTAAGAATGTGAAATGTCAGAATAATAGTAGTGATTTATTTAAGCTTTTATTTATTTCATCACATTCCCAGTGGGTCAGAAGTTTACATACACTCAATTAGTATTTGGGAGCATTGCCTTTAAATTGTTTAACTTGGGTCAAATGTTTCAGGTAACCTTCCACAACCTTCCCACAATAAGTTGGGTGAATGTTGGCCCATTCCTCCTGACAGAGCTGGTGTAACTGAGTCAGGTTTGTAGGCCTCCTTGCTGACATACGCTTTTTCAGTTCTGCCCACAAATGTTCTATAGGTTTGAGGTCAGGGCTTTGTGATGGCCACTCCAATACCTTGACTTTGTTGTCCTTAAGCCATTTTGCCACAACTTTGGAAGTATGCTTGGGGTCATTGTCCATTTGGAAGACCAATTTGCGACCAAGCTTTAACTTCCTGACTGATGTCTTGATGTTGCTTCAATATATCCACATAATTTTCCTTCCTCATGATGCCATCTATTTTGTGAAGTGCACCAGTCCCTCCTGCAGCAAAGTACCCCCACAGCATGATGCTGCCACCCCCGTGCTTCACGGTTGGGATGGTGTTCTTCGGCTTGCAAGCGTCCCCCTTTTTCCTCCAAACATAACGATGGTCATTATGGCCAAACAGTTCTATTTTTGTTTCATCAGACCAGAGGACATTTCTCCAAAAAGTATGATCTTTGTCCCCATGTGCAGTTGCAAACCGTAGTCTGGCTTTTTTATGGCGGTTTTGGAGCAGTGGCTTCTTCCTTGCTAAGCAGCCTTTCAGGTTATGTCGATATAGGACTCGTTTTACTGTGGATATAGATACTTTTGTACCTGTTTCCTCCAGCATCTTCAGAACCTGTTGTTCTGGGATTGATTTTGCACTTTTCGCACCAAAGTACGTTAATCTCTAGGAGACAGAACGTGTCTCCTTCCTGAGTGGTATAACGGCTGCGTGGTCCCATGGTGTTTATACTTGCGTACTCTTGTTTGTACAGATGAACGTGGTACCTTCAGACGTTTGGAAATTGCTCCCAAGGATGAACCAGACTTGTTGATGTCTAATTTATTTTCTTCTGAGGTCTTGGCTGATTTATTTGGATTTTTCCATGATGTCAAGCAAAGAGGCACTGTTTGAAGGTAGGCCTTGAAATACATCCACAGGTACACCTCCAATTGACTCAAATGATGTCAATTAGCCTATCAGAAGCTTCTAAAGCCATGACATTATTTTCTGGAATTTTCCAAGCTGTTTAAAGTCACAGTCAACTTAGTGTACAGTGAGGGAAAAAAGTATTTGATCCCCTGCTGATTTTGTACGTTTGCCCACTGACAAAGAAATGATCAGTCTATAATTTTAATGGTAGGTTTATTTGAACAGTGAGAGACAGAATAACAACAACAAAAATCCAGAAAAACGCATGTCAAAAATGTTATAAATTGATTTGCATTTTAATGAGGGAAATAAGTATTTGACCCCCTCTCAATCAGAAAGATTTCTGTCTCCCAGGTGTCTTTTATACAGGTAACGAGCTGAGATTAGGAGCACACTCTTAAAGGGAGTGCTCCTAATCTCAGTTTGTTACCTGTATAAAAGACACCTGTCCACAGAAGCAATCAATCAATCAGATTCCAAACTCTCCACCATGGCAAAGACCAAAGAGCCCCAAAGCATGATGTTTCCACCCCCATGCTTCACAGTAGGTATGGTGTTCTTTGGATGCAACTCAGCATTCTTTGTCCTCCAAACACGACGAGTTGAGTTTTTACCAAAACGTTATATTTTGGTTTCATCTGACCATATGACATTCTCCCAATGCTCTTCTGGATCATCCAAATGCACTCTAGCAAACTTCAGACGGGCCTGGACATGTACTGGCTTAAGCAGGGGGACACGTCTGCCACTGCAGGATTTGAGTCCCTGGCGGCGTAGTGTGTTACTGATGGTAGGCTTTGTTACTTTGGTCCCAGCTCTCTGCAGGTCATTCACTAGGTCCCCCCGTGTGGTTCTGGGATTTTTGCTCACCGTTCTTGTGATCATTTTGACCCCACGGGGTGAGATCTTGCGTGGAGCCCCAGATCGAGGGAGATTATCAGTGGTCTTGTATGTCTTCCATTTCCTAATAATTGCTCCCACAGTTGATTTCTTCAAACCAAGCTGCTTACCTATTGCAGATTCAGTCTTCCCAGCCTGGTGCAGGTCTACAATTTTGTTTCTGGTGTCCTTTGACAGCTCTTTGGTCTTGGCCATAGTGGAGTTTGGAGTGTGACTGTTTGAGGTTGTGGACAGGTGTCTTTTATACTGATAACAAGTTCAAACATGTGCCATTAATACAGGTAACGAGTGGAGGACAGAGGAGCCTCTTAAAGAAGAAGTTACAGGTCTGTGAGAGCCAGAAATCTTGCTTGTTTGTAGGTGACCAAATACTTATTTTCCACCATAATTGGCAAATAAATTCATTAAAAATCCTACAATGTGATTTTCTGGATTTTTTTCCCTCAATTTGTCTATCATAGTTGACGTGTACCTATGATGAAAATTACAGGCCTCTCTCATCTTTTTAAGTGGGAGAACTTGCACAATTGGTGGCTGACTAAATACTTTTTTTCCCCACTGTACAGGCCCGTCTGAAGTTTGCCAATGAACATATTTACATTTACATTTACGTCATTTAGCAGACGCTCTTATCCAGAGCGACTTACAATTTGGTGCATTCACCCTATAACCAGTGGGATAACCACTTTACCATTTTTTTATTATTTTTTTTAAGAGGGGGGGGGGGGGGTTGGTAGAAGGATTACTTTATCCTATCCCAGGTAACATATGAATGATTCAGAGGAGAACTGGTTGAAAGTGTTGTGGTCAGATGAGACCAAAATAGCTGTAGTAGCTGCTAGCTACTAGCGTAGGGCTGTACACTAACATTATATCTGACTGCTAGCTACTAGCGTAGGGCTGTACACTAACATCACATCACATCTGACTGCTAGCGACTAGCGTAGGGCTGTACACTAACATCACATCACATCTGACTGCTAGCTACTAGCATAGGGCTGTACACTAACATTATATCTGACTGCTAGCGTAAGGCTGTACACTAACATCACATCTGACTGCTAGCTACTAGCGTAGGGCTGTACACTAACATCACATCACATCTGACTGCTAGCTACTAGCATAGGGCTGTACACTAACATTATATCTGACTGCTAGCGTAAGGCTGTACACTAACATCACATCTGACTGCTAGCGACTAGCGTAGGGCTGTACACTAACATCACATCACATCTGACTGCTAGCTACTAGCATAGGGCTGTACACTAACATTATATCTGACTGCTAGCGACTAGCGTAGGGCTGTACACTAACATTATATCTGACTGCTAGCGACTAGCGTAGGGCTGTACACTAACATCACATCTGACTGCTAGCGACTAGCGTAGGGCTGTACACTAACATTATATCTGACTGCTAGCGACTAGCGTAGGGCTGTACACTAACATTATATCTGACTGCTAGCGACTAGCGTAGGGCTGTACACTAACATTATATCTGACTGCTAGCTACTAGCGTAGGGCTGTACACTAACATCACATCTGACTGCTAGCTACTAGCGTAGGGCTGTACACTAACATAACATCATATCTGACTGCTAGCTACTAGCGTGGGGCTTTACAGTAATATCACAATACATCTGACTGCTAGCTACTAGCGTAGGGCTTTACATAGGGGTGTAACGATTCGTTTTAACAACGATTCGATTTGTATCACGATTCGTGGTTGTCGATACGATTCAAGGACGATATTGGTTCATTTAGAACGATACGATCCGAAACGATTCAGTGACTTGAAATCGATTCAGTAACCTTTTAGCCAAAAATTCAACCAGTGTGACTGAAATAAATACCTGGATACTGGACAGTGCAGGTGAAGTTTCCTAGATTCCTGTTTCTTGTAAGGACCGCAATGGTGGCTTGATAATTTCTCGCTCGTCGGCTTCTCCTCTGTCGTCCGCCATGCTATGTTTTGTTGTCTTTGCGCCTTTGCGCTGCTGCTGGCGCGGGGCGATGATGTCACGGATAGGCAGACTGAATCGAGTAATGTTTAAAGCCTTTATCATTAAAAGTGCTAAGAAAAAACATCCATATAAAGTCTGACGTGCTTAAATCCAATGGGTTATTTCCTAGTATCGATACAATCGATTTATTACATTTTAAAACGATGTTAGATTGATATATGTTGTCCAAAAGGCCAACTCGCCGAGCACAGATCGATGTAGTTGGATCATAGGAATATAAATCGATACATCGATGTAGTAGATGGATCGTTACACCCCTAGCTTTACACTAACATCACATCTAGCTACTAGCGTAGGGCTTTACAGTAACATCACAATAAATCTGACTGCTAGCTACTAGCGTAGGGCTTTACAGTAACATCACAATACATCTGACTGCTAGCTACTAGCGGAGGGCTTTACACTAACATCACATCACATCTAACTGCTAGCAGCTAGCGTAGGGATGTATACTAACATATCTGACTGCTAGCTACTAGCGTAGGGCTGTACGCTAACATCACATCTGACTGCTAGCTACTAGCGTAGGGCTGTACACTAACATCACATCTGACTGCTAGCTACTAGCGTAGGGCTGTACACTAACATCACATCTGACTGCTAGCTACTAGCGTAGGGCTGTACACTAACATCACATCTGACTGCTAGCTACTAGCGTAGGGCTGTACACTAACATCACATCTGACTGCTAGCTACTAGCGTAGGGCTGTACACTAACATTATATCTGACTGCTAGCGGCTAGCGTAGGGCTGTACACTAACATCACATCTGACTGCTAGCTACTAGCGTAGGGCTGTACACTAACATTATATCTGACTGCTAGCTACTAGCGTAGGGCTGTACACTAACATCACATCACATCTGACTGCTAGCGTAGGGCTGTACACTAACATCACATCTCACTGCTAGCTACTAGCGTAAGGTTGTACACTAACATCACATCACATCTGACTGCTAGCGGCTAGCGTAGGGCTGTACAGTAACATAACATCTGACTGCTAGCGACTAGCGTAGGGCTCTACACTAACATCACATCTGACTGCTAGCTACTAGCGTAGGGCTGTACACTAACATTATATCTGACTGCTAGCTACTAGCGTAGGGCTGTACACTAACATCACATCACATCTGACTGCTAGCGACTAGCGTAGGGCTGTACACTAACATTATATCTGACTGCTAGCTACTAGCGTAGGGCTGTACACTAACATCACATCACATCTGACTGCTAGCGGCTAGCGTAGGGCTGTACAGTAACATCACATCACATCTGACTGCTAGCGGCTAGCGTAAGGTTGTACACTAACATCACATTATATCTGACTGCTAGCGACTAGCGTAGGGCTGTACACTAACATTATATCTGACTGCTAGCGGCTAGCCTAGGGCTGTACACTAACATTATATCTGACTGCTAGCTACTAGCGTAAGGTCATCTCTCTTCCTTTATCTCTGTTTCTCTCTCTCTCTCTCTCTCTCTCTCTCTCTCTGTCTCTCTCTCTCTCTCTCTCTCTCTCTCAGGACATTGAACTTTACTCTGCTCAGGGAATTCAGATTATTGATCTTGACTTGCATTTTTAGTAGGGTATTTCATGATAAGGGCTATCGGTTTTTGTGGCTCTCTGAGGTGTGTGTGTCTCTAAGATGTGTTATAACAACATTAAACCCCCCAGGGTTTATACCCCTCCTATTGGTCTCCAAATGAACCTGGAAATGAGGTCATCCTGTATTTAATATGCGTGTACAGTAGACAGTAAGTCATCCTGTATTTAATATGCGTGTACAGCAGACAGTAAGTCATCCTGTATTTAATATGCGTGTACAGCAGACAGTAAGTCATCCTGTATTTAATATGCGTGTACAGTAGACAGTAAGTCATCCTGTATTTAATATGCGTGTACAGTAGACAGTAAGTCATCCTGTATTTAATATGCGTGTACAGTAGACAGTAAGTCATCCTGTATTTAATATGCGTGTACAGTAGACAGTAAGTCATCCTGTATTTAATATGCGTGTACAGTAGACAGTAAGTCATCCTGTATTTAATATGCGTGTACAGTAGACAGTAAGTCATCCTGTATTTAATATGCGTGTACAGCAGACAGTAAGTCATCCTGTATTTAATATGCGTGTACAGTAGACAGTAAGTCATCCTGTATTTAATATGCGTGTACAGTAGACAGTAAGTCATCCTGTATTTAATATGCGTGTACAGTAGACAGTAAGTCATCCTGTATTTAATATGCGTGTACAGTAGACAGTAAGTCATCCTGTATTTAATATGCGTGTACAGCAGACAGTAAGTCATCCTGTATTTAATATGCGTGTACAGTAGACAGTAAGTCATCCTGTATTTAATATGCGTGTACAGTAGACAGTAAGTCATCCTGTATTTAATATGCGTGTACAGTAGACAGTAAGTCATCCTGTATTTAATATGCGTGTACAGCAGACAGTAAGTCATCCTGTATTTAATATGCGTGTACAGTAGACAGTAAGTCATCCTGTATTTAATATGCGTGTACAGTAGACAGTAAGTCATCCTGTATTTAATATGCGTGTACAGTAGACAGTAAGTCATCCTGTATTTAATATGCGTGTACAGTAGACAGTAAGTCATCCTGTATTTAATATGCGTGTACAGTAGACAGTAAGTCATCCTGTATTTAATATGCGTGTACAGCAGACAGTAAGTCATCCTGTATTTAATATGCGTGTACAGTAGACAGTAAGTCATCCTGTATTTAATATGCGTGTACAGTAGACAGTAAGTCATCCTGTATTTAATATGCGTGTACAGTAGACAGTAAGTCATCCTGTATTTAATATGCGTGTACAGTAGACAGTAAGTCATCCTGTATTTAATATGCGTGTACAGCAGACAGTAAGTCATCCTGTATTTAATATGCGTGTACAGTAGACAGTAAGTCATCCTGTATTTAATATGCGTGTACAGCAGACAGTAAGTCATCCTGTATTTAATATGCGTGTACAGTAGACAGTAAGTCATCCTGTATTTAATATGCGTGTACAGTAGACAGTAAGTCATCCTGTATTTAATATGCGTGTACAGTAGACAGTAAGTCATCCTGTATTTAATATGCGTGTACAGTAGACAGTAAGTCATCCTGTATTTAATATGCGTGTACAGTAGACAGTAAGTCATCCTGTATTTAATATGCGTGTACAGTAGACAGTAAGTCATCCTGTATTTAATATGCGTGTACAGCAGACAGTAAGTCATCCTGTATTTAATATGCGTGTACAGTAGACAGTAAGTCATCCTGTATTTAATATGCGTGTACAGTAGACAGTAAGTCATCCTGTATTTAATATGCGTGTACAGTAGACAGTAAGTCATCCTGTATTTAATATGCGTGTACAGTAGACAGTAAGTCATCCTGTATTTAATATGCGTGTACAGCAGACAGTAAGTCATCCTGTATTTAATATGCGTGTACAGTAGACAGTAAGTCATCCTGTATTTAATATGCGTGTACAGTAGACAGTAAGTCATCCTGTATTTAATATGCGTGTACAGTAGACAGTAAGTCATCCTGTATTTAATATGCGTGTACAGCAGACAGTAAGTCATCCTGTATTTAATATGCGTGTACAGTAGACAGTAAGTCATCCTGTATTTAATATGCGTGTACAGTAGACAGTAAGTCATCCTGTATTTAATATGCGTGTACAGTAGACAGTAAGTCATCCTGTATTTAATATGCGTGTACAGTAGACAGTAAGTCATCCTGTATTTAATATGCGTGTACAGTAGACAGTAAGTCATCCTGTATTTAATATGCGTGTACAGCAGACAGTAAGTCATCCTGTATTTAATATGCGTGTACAGCAGACAGTAAGTCATCCTGTATTTAATATGCGTGTACAGCAGACAGTAAGTCATCCTGTATTTAATATGCGTGTACAGTAGACAGTAAGTCATCCTGTATTTAATATGCGTGTACAGTAGACAGTAAGTCATCCTGTATTTAATATGCGTGTACAGCAGACAGTAAGTCATCCTGTATTTAATATGCGTGTACAGCAGACAGTAAGTCATCCTGTATTTAATATGCGTGTACAGTAGACAGTAAGTCATCCTGTATTTAATATGCGTGTACAGTAGACAGTAAGTCATCCTGTATTTAATATGCGTGTACAGTAGACAGTAAGTCATCCTGTATTTAATATGCGTGTACAGTAGACAGTAAGTCATCCTGTATTTAATATGCGTGTACAGTAGACAGTAAGTCATCCTGTATTTAATATGCGTGTACAGTAGACAGTAAGTCATCCTGTATTTAATATGCGTGTACAGTAGACAGTAAGTCATCCTGTATGTAATATGCGTGTACAGTAGACAGTAAGTCATCCTGTATTTAATATGCGTGTACAGCAGACAGTAAGTCATCCTGTATTTAATATGCGTGTACAGTAGACAGTAAGTCATCCTGTATTTAATATGCGTGTACAGCAGACAGTAAGTCATCCTGTATTTAATATGCGTGTACAGTAGACAGTAAGTCATCCTGTATTTAATATGCGTGTACAGTAGACAGTAAGTCATCCTGTATTTAATATGCGTGTACAGTAGACAGTAAGTCATCCTGTATTTAATATGCGTGTACAGTAGACAGTAAGTCATCCTGTATTTAATATGCGTGTACAGCAGACAGTAAGTCATCCTGTATTTAATATGCGTGTACAGTAGACAGTAAGTCATCCTGTATTTAATATGCGTGTACAGTAGACAGTAAGTCATCCTGTATTTAATATGCGTGTACAGTAGACAGTAAGTCATCCTGTATTTAATATGCGTGTACAGTAGACAGTAAGTCATCCTGTATTTAATATGCGTGTACAGCAGACAGTAAGTCATCCTGTATTTAATATGCGTGTACAGCAGACAGTAAGTCATCCTGTATTTAATATGCGTGTACAGCAGACAGTAAGTCATCCTGTATTTAATATGCGTGTACAGTAGACAGTAAGTCATCCTGTATTTAATATGCGTGTACAGTAGACAGTAAGTCATCCTGTATTTAATATGCGTGTACAGTAGACAGTAAGTCATCCTGTATTTAATATGCGTGTACAGTAGACAGTAAGTCATCCTGTATTTAATATGCGTGTACAGTAGACAGTAAGTCATCCTGTATTTAATATGCGTGTACAGTAGACAGTAAGTCATCCTGTATTTAATATGCGTGTACAGCAGACAGTAAGTCATCCTGTATTTAATATGCGTGTACAGCAGACAGTAAGTCATCCTGTATTTAATATGCGTGTACAGTAGACAGTAAGTCATCCTGTATTTAATATGCGTGTACAGCAGACAGTAAGTCATCCTGTATTTAATATGCGTGTACAGTAGACAGTAAGTCATCCTGTATTTAATATGCGTGTACAGTAGACAGTAAGTCATCCTGTATTTAATATGCGTGTACAGTAGACAGTAAGTCATCCTGTATTTAATATGCGTGTACAGTAGACAGTAAGTCATCCTGTATTTAATATGCGTGTACAGCAGACAGTAAGTCATCCTGTATTTAATATGCGTGTACAGTAGACAGTAAGTCATCCTGTATTTAATATGCGTGTACAGCAGACAGTAAGTCATCTTGTATTTAATATGCGTGTACTGTAGACAGTAAGTCATCCTGTATTTAATATGCGTGTACAGCAGACAGTAAGTCATCCTGTATTTAATATGCGTGTACAGTAGACAGTAAGTCATCCTGTATTTAATATGCGTGTACAGTAGACAGTAAGTCATGCTGTATTTAATATGCGTGTACAGTAGACAGTAAGTCATCCTGTATTTAATATGCGTGTACAGTAGACAGTAAGTCATCCTGTATTTAATATGCGTGTACAGTAGACAGTAAGTCATCCTGTATTTAATATGCGTGTACAGTAGACAGTAAGTCATCCTGTATTTAATATGCGTGTACAGTAGACAGTAAGTCATCCTGTATTTAATATGCGTGTACAGCAGACAGTAAGTCATCCTGTATTTAATATGCGTGTACAGCAGACAGTAAGTCATCCTGTATTTAATATGCGTGTACAGTAGACAGTAAGTCATCCTGTATTTAATATGCGTGTACAGTAGACAGTAAGTCATCCTGTATTTAATATGCGTGTACAGTAGACAGTAAGTCATCCTGTATTTAATATGCGTGTACAGTAGACAGTAAGTCATCCTGTATTTAATATGCGTGTACAGTAGACAGTAAGTCATCCTGTATTTAATATGCGTGTACAGTAGACAGTAAGTCATCCTGTATTTAATATGCGTGTACAGTAGACAGTAAGTCATCCTGTATTTAATATGCGTGTACAGTAGACAGTAAGTCATCCTGTATTTAATATGCGTGTACAGCAGACAGTAAGTCATCCTGTATTTAATGTGCGTGTACAGTAGACAGTAAGTCATCCTGTATTTAATATGCGTGTTCAGCAGACAGTAAGTCATCCTGTATTTAATATGCGTGTACAGTAGACAGTAAGTCATCCTGTATTTAATATGCGTGTTCAGCAGACAGTAAGTCATCCTGTATTTAATATGCGTGTACAGCAGACAGTAAGTCATCCTGTATTTAATATGCGTGTACAGTAGACAGTAAGTCATCCTGTATTTAATATGCGTGTACAGCAGACAGTAAGTCATCCTGTATTTAATATGCGTGTACAGTAGACAGTAAGTCATCCTGTATTTAATATGCGTGTACAGTAGACAGTAAGTCATCCTGTATTTAATATGCGTGTACAGCAGACAGTAAGTCATCCTGTATTTAATATGCGTGTACAGTAGACAGTAAGTCATCCTGTATTTAATATGCGTGTACAGTAGACAGTAAGTCATCCTGTATTTAATATGCGTGTACAGTAGACAGTAAGTCATCCTGTATTTAATATGCGTGTACAGTAGACAGTAAGTCATCCTGTATTTAATATGCGTGTACAGCAGACAGTAAGTCATCCTGTATTTAATATGCGTGTACAGTAGACAGTAAGTCATCCTGTATTTAATATGCGTGTACAGTAGACAGTAAGTCATCCTGTATTTAATATGCGTGTACAGCAGACAGTAAGTCATCCTGTATTTAATATGCGTGTACAGTAGACAGTAAGTCATCCTGTATTTAATATGCGTGTACAGTAGACAGTAAGTCATCCTGTATTTAATATGCGTGTACAGCAGACAGTAAGTCATCCTGTATTTAATATGCGTGTACAGTAGACAGTAAGTCATCCTGTATTTAATATGCGTGTACAGTAGACAGTAAGTCATCCTGTATTTAATATGCGTGTACAGTAGACAGTAAGTCATCCTGTATTTAATATGCGTGTACAGCAGACAGTAAGTCATCCTGTATTTAATATGCGTGTACAGTAGACAGTAAGTCATCCTGTATTTAATATGCGTGTACAGTAGACAGTAAGTCATCCTGTATTTAATATGCGTGTACAGCAGACAGTAAGTCATCAAGTATTTAATATGCGTGTACAGTAGACAGTAAGTCATCCTGTATTTAATATGCGTGTACAGTAGACAGTAAGTCATCCTGTATTTAATATGCGTGTACAGTAGACAGTAAGTCATCCTGTATTTAATATGCGTGTACAGCAGACAGTAAGTCATCCTGTATTTAATATGCGTGTACAGTAGACAGTAAGTCATCCTGTATTTAATATGCGTGTACAGTAGACAGTAAGTCATCCTGTATTTAATATGCGTGTACAGTAGACAGTAAGTCATCCTGTATTTAATATGCGTGTACAGTAGACAGTAAGTCATCCTGTATTTAATATGCGTGTACAGTAGACAGTAAGTCATCCTGTATTTAATATGCGTGTACAGTAGACAGTAAGTCATCCTGTATTTAATATGCGTGTACAGTAGACAGTAAGTCATCCTGTATTTAATATGCGTGTACAGTAGACAGTAAGTCATCTTGTATTTAATATGCGTGTACAGTAGACAGTAAGTCATCCTGTATTTAATATGCGTGTACAGTAGACAGTAAGTCATCCTGTATTTAATATGCGTGTACAGTAGACAGTAAGTCATCCTGTATTTAATATGCGTGTACAGTAGACAGTAAGTCATCCTGTATTTAATATGCGTGTACAGTAGACAGTAAGTCATGCTGTATTTAATATGCGTGTACAGTAGACAGTAAGTCATCCTGTATTTAATATGCGTGTACAGTAGACAGTAAGTCATCCTGTATTTAATATGCGTGTACAGTAGACAGTAAGTCATCCTGTATTTAATATGCGTGTACAGTAGACAGTAAGTCATCCTGTATTTAATATGCGTGTACAGTAGACAGTAAGTCATCCTGTATTTAATATGCGTGTACAGCAGACAGTAAGTCATCCTGTATTTAATATGCGTGTACAGTAGACAGTAAGTCATCCTGTATTTAATATGCGTGTACAGCAGACAGTAAGTCATCCTGTATTTAATATGCGTGTACAGTAGACAGTAAGTCATCCTGTATTTAATATGCGTGTACAGTAGACAGTAAGTCATCCTGTATTTAATATGCGTGTACAGTAGACAGTAAGTCATCCTGTATTTAATATGCGTGTACAGTAGACAGTAAGTCATCCTGTATTTAATATGCGTGTACAGTAGACAGTAAGTCATCCTGTATTTAATATGCGTGTACAGTAGACAGTAAGTCATCCTGTATTTAATATGCGTGTACAGTAGACAGTAAGTCATCCTGTATTTAATATGCGTGTACAGCAGACAGTAAGTCATCCTGTATTTAATATGCGTGTACAGTAGACAGTAAGTCATCCTGTATTTAATATGCGTGTACAGCAGACAGTAAGTCATCCTGTATTTAATATGCGTGTACAGCAGACAGTAAGTCATCCTGTATTTAATATGCGTGTACAGTAGACAGTAAGTCATCCTGTATTTAATATGCGTGTACAGTAGACAGTAAGTCATCCTGTATTTAATATGCGTGTACAGTAGACAGTAAGTCATCCTGTATTTAATATGCGTGTACAGTAGACAGTAAGTCATCCTGTATTTAATATGCGTGTACAGTAGACAGTAAGTCATCCTGTATTTAATATGCGTGTACAGCAGACAGTAAGTCATCCTGTATTTAATATGCGTGTACAGCAGACAGTAAGTCATCCTGTATTTAATATGCGTGTACAGTAGACAGTAAGTCATCCTGTATTTAATATGCGTGTACAGTAGACAGTAAGTCATCCTGTATTTAATATGCGTGTACAGCAGACAGTAAGTCATCCTGTATTTAATATGCGTCTACAGTAGACAGTAAGCGCCACCATGACAGATGGTCCCCGGAATCATCGCTCTCTCCCTTTCCCTCTCCCTCTCCCTGAGACGCGTCAGAGTTGATTTAGATAGTGTCAGTTTCAATATTTGTGAGGCAACTCATATTAGCTTCCACACTAATAAAACGATTACTTGAAATGACCCTGTAAATGTATCATTAAAAATCTCAATAAAAATATTGAAAAGTGTCAAGAGGTATATTTGTCTAAAGAATACACTCCAGTAATGTGGAGCGCCATTCTATAAATTGTAACATTCATTAGCCACTGGGCAATGAATGGGCAATGAATCAACGTTGTTTCCACGTCATTTCAACTAAAGAAAAATCAATATGATGGCATTGAATCAACGTGGACAACTGGTTGGATTTGCAAAAAGTCATCAACAGAAGGGCTTTTTTAAAAACTTTTAACTTAAGTCCAGTATCATGGTGAAATGTTTTGTTGAATACACGTTAGTTGACAACTCAACCAAATGTAAATCAAAACTAAACATTGAACTGACGTCTGTGCCCAGTGGGTATATGCTATGGCGTAACTGGCTGCCCTTTGGGAGAATGAGCTACCAGCATCTCCCAATCAAACAACCACTCCTTCCCAATGATTTTAGTATTCACTAGAAAATCTGCCCTTCTGATTAATATGTTTTACCCAGAGCGCTGTATCCCAACTGGACTCTGATATTTCTATTTCCACTGTACAGTGTAATGATGTGTGAATAGGAAAACAGCAGACTATATATTAAGGTAATCCCAGCAGTCTAAGGTTCTGTCCTGAATGGCACCCTATGTTACATTTTAGTCATTTAGCAGACGCTCTTATCCAGAGCCACTTACAGTTTAGTGGGTGCATACATTTTTGTTCATACTATTCCCTATAAAGTGCACTACTTTTGACCAGAGCTTGCTACTTGCTCCGTAACAGTTTCAATAAAGCGTTTCACAGCCGTATGTCATGTAATATAATGACGTACAGCCTTCACATATGCGATATTAGCTCCTCTCAACTATTACATGTAACTGTGGTGATTGTGACAGGGTTACTGGTCTCAGGTAACTGTGGTGATTGTGACAGGGTTACTGGTCTCAGGTAACTGTGGTGATTGTGACAGGGTTACTGGTCTCAGGTAACTGTGGTGATTGTGACAGGGTTACTGGTGTCAAGTAACTGGTGATTGTGACAGGGTTACTGGTGTCAAGTAACTGTGGTGATTGTGACAGGGTTACTGGTGTCAGGTAACTTTGGTGATTGTGACAGGGTTACTGGTGTCAGGTAACTGTGGTGATTGTGACAGGGTTACTGGTGTCAGGTAATTGTGGGGATTGTGACAGGGTTACTGGTCTCAGGTAGCTGTGGTGATTGTGACAGGGTTACTTTTGTCAAGTAACTTAAGTGATTGTGACAGGGTTACTGGTGTCAGGTAACTGTGGTGATTGTGACAGGGTTACTGGTGTCAGGTAACTGTGGTGATTGTGACAGGGTTACTGGTGTCAGGTAACTGTGGTGATTGTGACAGGGTTACTGGTGTCAGGTAACTGTGGTGATTGTGACAGGGTTACTGGTCTCAGGTAATTGTGGGGATTGTGACAGGGTTACTGGTGTCAGGTAATTGTGGGGATTGTGACAGGGTTACTGGTCTCAGGTAACTGTGGTGATTGTGACAGGGTTACTGGTGTCAGGTAACTGTGGTGATTGTGACAGGGTTACTGGTGTCAGGTAACTGTGGTGATTGTGACAGGGTTACTGGTGTCAGGTAATTGTGGGGATTGTGACAGGGTTACTGGTCTCAGGTAACTGTGGGGATTGTGACAGGGTTACTGGTCTCAGGTAACTGTAGTGATTGTGACAGGGTTACTGGTGTCAGGTAACTGTGGTGATTGTGACAGGGTTACTGGTGTCAGGTAACTGTAGTGATTGTGACAGGTTTACTGGTGTCAGGTAACTGTGGTGATTGTGACAGGGTTACTGGTCTCAGGTAATTGTGGGGATTGTGACAGGGTTACTGGTGTCAGGTAATTGTGGGGATTGTGACAGGGTTACTGGTCTCAGGTAACTGTAGTGATTGTGACAGGGTTACTGGTGTCAGGTAACTGTGGTGATTGTGACAGGGTTACTGGTGTCAGGTAACTGTAGTGATTGTGACAGGTTTACTGGTATCAGGTAACTGTGGTGATTGTGACAGGTTTACTGGTGTCAGGTAACTGTGGTGATTGTGACAGGGTTACTGGTGTCAGGTAACTGTGGTGATTGTGACAGGGTTACTGGTGTCAGGTAACTGTGGTGATTGTGACAGGGTTACTGGTGTCAGGTAACTGTGGTGATTGTGACAGGGTTACTGGTGTCAGGTAATTGTGGGGATTGTGACAGGGTTACTGGTCTCAGGTAACTGTGGGGATTGTGACAGGGTTACTGGTCTCAGGTAACTGTAGTGATTGTGACAGGGTTACTGGTGTCAGGTAACTGTGGTGATTGTGACAGGGTTACTGGTGTCAGGTAACTGTAGTGATTGTGACAGGTTTACTGGTGTCAGGTAACTGTGGTGATTGTGACAGGTTTACTGGTGTCAGGTAACTGTGGTGATTGTGACAGGGTTACTGGTCTCAGGTAACTGTGGTGATTGTGACAGGGTTACTGGTGTCAGGTAACTGTGGTGATTGTGACAGGTTTACTGGTGTCAGGTAACTGTGGTGATTGTGACAGGGTTACAGGTCTCAGGTAACTGTGGTGATTGTGACAGGGTTACTGGTGTCAGGTAACTGTGGTGATTGTGACAGGGTTACTGGTCTCAGGTAACTGTGGTGATTGTGACAGGGTTACTGGTGTCAGGTAACTGTGGTGATTGTGACAGGGTTACTGGTGTCAGGTAATTGTGGGGATTGTGACAGGGTTACTGGTCTCAGGTAACTGTGGTGATTGTGACAGGGTTACTGGTGTCAGGTAACTGTGGTGATTGTGACAGGGTTACTGGTCTCAGGTAACTGTGGTGATTGTGACAGGGTTACTGGTGTCAGGTAACTGTGGTGATTGTGACAGGGTTACTGGTGTCAGGTAACTGTGGTGATTGTGACAGGGTTACTGGTGTCAGGTAACTGTGGTGATTGTGACAGGGTTACTGGTCTCAGGTAACTGTGGTGATTGTGACAGGGTTACTGGTGTCAGGTAACTGTGGTGATTGTGACAGGGTTACTGGTGTCAGGTAACTGTGGTGATTGTGACAGGGTTACTGGTGTCAGGTAACTGTGGTGATTGTGACAGGGTTACTGGTCTCAGGTAACTGTGGTGATTGTGACAGGGTTACTGGTGTCAGGTAAATGGGAGGTTTGATGGATCCCTGCCAGTCTGAGTAACATGTTGTTAGTCTGGTAGTATTATGGTGTATCGATACATGGTGTTAGATCATATTTCAGTCTGTCAATCATATCTATCCAATTAGGTCAACTGCCGTTTTATGTTTGAACTGAGTGATTGTCAGGAATACATGATACAATATAGAGCAGTGGAGGCTGGTGGGAGGATCTATAGGAGGACGGGCTCATTGTAATGCCTGGAATGGAATGAATGGAATGGTATCAAATGTATGGAAACCACATTTTATTCCATTCCAGCAATTACAATGAGCCCGTCCTCCTATAGCTCCTCCCACCAGCCTCCTCTGACACGGAGGAAACAGAAAGGCGTGCACTATACAATACCGCTGAACATTGCCAGTCCTCCAGAGAAGGTTGCTTTTTGCCTGTCAGTTTCACTGGTGCAGTCCTCTTAATGAGATAAACTGTACATGTTTCAGAGGATGTGAATTAGATAGGAGCTTTGTACTATTCCCTTTATAGTGCACTGCTTTGACCCAAGGCCCAATAAGGTGTCATTTGAGACGCAGGCTCGGTTCTGTTCAGTTCTCCCCAGGAGGACGCGTCTCCTTAATGAATGTGTTGTTCGGGGAAAGTCTAATCGGCCGAAGGATATGGAAAATGCTAATGTTTAGATGACAGAAAACCATCTCCGGCAAAAATAAATGCTTAATTATCTAGCTAGAATTAAAGGGTTCTTCTGTTCAGTGCACACAGTGTTGAACTTGAGCTAGCTGAACGTCCATATCTGTAGACCATTCGTGCGTGCCAATCGGCACCCTATTGCCTGTAGTGCACTACATTTGACCAGAGCCCAGTAAGGTGTGATTAAGGGCAGACCATGGTTTTCACAGACATTTTTCATTTCATTTTAGATGATGTAGTGTAGTGATGAGTGACAGTAGATTCTACAGCATGACCAGCTAGCGAGTGTCTTCACTGACATTTTCAACCTCTCCCTGACCCAGTCTTTAATACCTACATGTTTCAAGCAGACCAGCATAGTCCCTGTGCCCAAGAACACCAAGGTTACCTGTCTAAATGACTATCACCCCTTAGCACTCACATACAGTATGTAGCCATGGAATGCTTTGGAAAGGCTGGTCATGGCTCACATCAACACCATCGCATACCGCCCCAACAGATCCACAGATTTATACAATCTCTATTGCATTTCACCCTGCCCTCACCCTCTCCCACCTGGACAAGAGGAATATCTATGTGAGAATGCTGTTCATTGACTGAAGCTCAGCATTCAACACTTTAGTGCCTTCCAAGTTCATCACTAAGCTAAGGACCCTGGGACTGAACACCTCCCTCTACAACTGGATCCTGGACTTCCTGACGGGCCGCCCCCCCCCCCCAGGTGGTGAGGGTAGGCAACAATACATCTGCCACGCTGACCCTCAACACGAGGGCCCCTCAGGGGTGCGTGCTCAGTCCCCTCCTGTCCTACCTGTTCACCCACGAATGCGTGGCCGCGCACCACTCCAACACCATCATTAAGTTTGCTGACGACACAATGGTGGTAGGCCACACCAACACAGTTGTGAAGAGGGCACGACAACGCCTCTTTCCCCTCAAGAGGCTGAACAGACAGACAGACGGACAGCTGGGATCTGTATTAGGTCTCTCTAACAGACCAGACAGACAGACAGACAGACAGCTGTGATCTGTATTAGGTCTCTCTAACAGAATATGTGGCGTGACAAATTGAATTCTGCGGAGACACACAGAGATGTCAATAAAATCAATTTGAAGGAGAATTATTGCATTCCCACTGGTCGTAATTGATCATGACTACAGAACAGCAGAATTGAAGCTGTAACCCATTTCAGTTATGGGTCATGTTGTCTCTGAGGAGTACCGTCTGATTTCAGGATATAGACAGACAGGTGGAGAATGAGACAAGATAGTGAGCATATCCTACATCTACCAGCAGATTCTATATCTAACAGCAGATTCTATATCTAACAGCAGATTCTATATCTAACAGCAGATTCCATATCTAACATCAGATTCTATATCTAACAGCAGATTCTATATCTGACAGTAGATTCTATATCTACCAGCAGAATCTGTATCTGACAGCAGATTCTATATCTAACAGCAGATTCTATATCTAACAGCAGATTCTATATCTGACAGTAGATTCTATATCTACCAGCAGAATCTGTATCTGACAGCAGATTCTATATCTAACAGCAGATTCTATATCTAACAGCAGATTCTATATCTAACAGCAGATTCTATATCTAACAGCAGATTCTATATCTGACAGCAGATTCTATATCTATCAGATTCTATATCTAACATCAGATTCTATATCTAACAGCAGATTATATATCTAACAGCAGATTCTATATCTGACAGTAGATTCTATATCTACCAGCAGAATCTGTATCTGACAGCACACCTGGAAAAGCAATAAACAATGGTATTAACCCAACACTGAGTTATATACGTTTTTAACTCATTTTGACCTTCAGTTAAGTCATTAAATGCTTACTGGCTGACAATAAAATAAGTAAAACACGTAAATAATCTGTGTATTAACCGTGTGTGTGTGTGTGTGTGTGTGTGTGTGTCTGAATTAGTTAAATATGAGACAGTGTTTGGTTAATCCCAGCACCAGCCACTATTAGAGAAATGACAGTGGCTTGCGAAAGTATTCACCCCCCTTGGCATTTTTCCGATTTTGTTGCCTTACAACCTGGAATTAAAATAGATTTTTGGGGGGTTTGTATCATTTGATTTACACAACATGCCTACCACTTTGAAGATGCAAAATATGTTTTATAGTGAAACAAACAAGAAACATTCACCCCCCCAAGGTCAATACTTTGTAGAGCCACCTTTTGCAGCAATTACAGCTGCAAGTCTCCTGGGGTATGTCTCTATAAGCTTGGCACATCTAGCGACTGTGATTTTTGCCCATTCTTCAAGGCAAAACTGCTCCAGCTAATTCAAGTCGGATGGGTTCCGCTGGTGTACAGCAATCTTTAAGTCATACCACAGATTCTCAATTGGATTGAGGTCTGGGCTTTGACTAGGCCATTCCAAGACATTAAATGTTTCCCCTTAAACCACTCGAGTGTTGCTTTAGCAGTATGCTTAGGGTCATTGTCCTGCTGGAAGGTGAACTTTCATCCCAGTCTCAAATCTCTGGAAGACTGAGACAGGTTTCACTCAAGAATTTCCCTGTATTTAGCGCCATCGATCATTCCTTCAATTCTGACCAGTTTCCCAGTCCCTGCCGATGAAAAACATCCCCACAGCATGATGCTGCCACCACCATGCTTCACTGTGGGGATGGTGTTCTCAGGGTGATGAGAGGTGTTGGGTTTGCGCCAGACATAGCGTTTTCCTTGATGGCCAAAAAGCTCAATTTTGGTCTCATCTGACCAGAGTACCTTCTTCCATATGTTTGGGGAGTCTCCCACATGCCTTTTGAAGAACACCAAATGTGTTTGCTTCTTTTTTTCTGTAAGCAATGGCTTTTTTTCTGGCCACTCTTTCATAAAGCCCAGCTTTGTGGCGTGTACAGCTTAAAGTGGCCTTACGGACAGATACTTCAATCTCCGCTGTGGAGCCTTGCAGCTCAGTCAGGGTTATCTTTGGTCTCTTTGTTGCCTCTCTGATTAATGCCCTCCTTGCCTGGTCCGTGGGTTTTGGTGGGCGGCCCTCTCTTGGCAGGTTTTATTGTGGTGCCATATTTTTTCAATTTTTTAATAATGGATTAAATGGTGCTCCGTGGGATGTTCAAAGTTTCTGATATTTCTTTATAACCCAACCCTGATCTGTAATTCTCCACAACTTTGTCCCTGACCTGTTTGGAGAGCTCCTTGGTCTTCATGGTGCCGCTTGCTTGGTGGTGCCCCTTGCTTAGTGGTGTTGCAGACTCTGGGGCCTTTCAGAACAGGTGTATATATATATACTGAGATCATGTGACACTTAGATTGCACACAGGTGGACTTTAATTATGTGACTTCTGAAGGTAATTGGTTGCACCAGATCTTATTTAGGGGCTTCATAGTAAAGGACGGTGAATACATAAGTTGAGGTCTGACGTTTACATACACTTAGGTTGGAGTCATTAAAACTCGTTTTTCAACCAATCCACACATTTCTTGTTAACAAACTATAGTTTTGGCAAGTCGGTAAGGACATCTACTTTGTGCATGACACAAGTACTTTGGTGCGAAAAGTGCAAATCAATTCCAGAACAAAAGCAAAGTCCTCTGGTGTGATGAAACAAAAATAGAACTGTTTGGCCATAATGACCATCGATATGTTTGGAGGAAAAAGGGGGTTGCTTGCAAGCCGAAGAACACCATCCCAACCGTGAAGCACAGGGGTGGCAGCATCATGCTGTGGGGGTACTTTGCTGCAGGAGGGACTGGTGCACTTCACAAAATAGATGGCATCATGAGGAAGGAAAGTGATGTGGATATATTGAAGCAACATCTCAAGACATCAGTCAGGAAGTTAAAGCTTGGTCGCAAATGGGTCTTCCAAATGGACAATGACCCCAAGCATACTTCCAAAGTTGTGGCAAAATGGCTTAAGGACAACAAAGTCAAGGTATTGGAGTGGCCATCACAAAGCCCTGACCTCAATCCTATAGAAAATGTGTGGGCAGAACTGAAAAAGCATGTGCGAGCAAGGAGGCCTACAAACCTGACTCAGTTACACCAGCTCTGTCAGGAGGAATGGGCCAGAATTCACCCAACTTATTGTGGGAAGGTTGTGGAAGGCTACCCGAAACATTTGACCCAAGTTAAACAATTTAAAGGCAATGCTACTAAATACTAATTGAGTGTATGTAAACCTCTGACCCACTGGGAATGTAATGAAAGAAATAAAAGCTGAAATAAATCATTCTCTCTACTATTATTCTGACATTTCACATTCTTAAAATAAAGTGGTGATCCTAACTGACCTAAGACAGGGAATTTTTACTAGGATTAAATGTCAGGAATTGTGAAAAACTGAGTTTAAATATATTTGGCTAAGGCGTATGTAAACTTCCGACTTCAACTGTATGCACGCACCACTTTTCCATTATTAATTTTTTAGAATTTTTTGAAACAAGTATTTGTTTCATTTCACTTCACCAATTTGGACTATTTTGTGTATGTCCATTACATGAAATCCAAATAAAAATCAATTTAAATTACAGATTGTAATGCAACAAAATAGGAAAAATGCCAAGGGGGATTAATACATTTGCAAGGCACTGTAGAGATCAGAACAAACAGCCTTAAGCCTGCCATCCGCCGCTCTGGGAGGATAGAGAGAGAGAGGGGGAGAGAGACTGGACAGAGAGAGAGGGGGGGAGAGACCGGAGGGGGAGAGAGAGGGGGAGAGACTGGACAGAGAGAGAGGGGGGGAGAGACCGGAGGGGGAGAGAGAGAGAGAGAGACCGGACAGAGAGGGGAAGAGAGAGACCGGACAGAGCGAGAGAGGGGGAGAGACCGGACAGAGAGAGAGAGGGGGAGAGAGAGACCGGACAGAGCGAGAGAGGGGGAGAGACCGGACAGAGAGAGAGAGGGGGAGAGACCGGACAGAGAGAGAGGGGGGGAGAGACCGGAGGGGGAGAGAGCGAGAGAGAGACCGGACAGAGCGAGAAAGGGGGCAAGAGAGACGCCGGACGAAGAAAGAGAGGGGGAGAGAGACCGGACAGAGAGAGTCAACACCGCTGCTAGAGAGCAGTCAACACCGCTGCTAGAGAGCAGTCAACACAGCTGATAGAGAGCAGTCAACACCGCTGATAGAGAGCAGTCAACACCGCTGATAGAGAGCAGTCAACACCGCTGATAGAGAGCAGTCAACACCGCTGATAGAGAGCAGTCAACACCGCTGATAGAGAGCAGTCAACACCGCTGATAGAGAGCAGTCAACACCGCTGATAGAGAGCAGTCAACACCGCTGATAGAGAGCAGTCAACACCGCTGATAGAGAGCAGTCAACACCGCTGATTCTCTCGTGATGGTAGGCACTTGGCAAGTGGGCATGATCCTCATCCAAACCCAACCCTCCAGGAAGTTGTGATGAACTCACTTACAAAACTCAGTATTGGAAGAGACTGACTTTAAGTTATCCTATTTACACTTTGTAGTCAAATTTGACACTATAATTTATGTTTCTGAATCATATCAATGCCACATAGGCTTTTTAAATCCAGAGAAGTTGGTTCTAACGGGCAGTTGACCTTTAATGATCTATTTAATGTGCTGTAAGATGAGCTATAATATAATAATAATAATAATAATAATAATAATAAGGACATAATAAGGACACAGCTCATTTGATATGGAGACAGTCACCTCATGGACGAGGCTTGTCTGACAAGAGAAACAGAGGGAGTGTGTATGTGTGTGTGTCCTCTGTGTCTAGATTACTGCCAGCCTGATGGCTGTGCCCTCTATCCATGGTCCCCCTGTTTTCCTCTCCTCCATACGATCTCCCCTTCTCTTGTCTGCCTGCTGATTCAAGGTCTGGAACTTCACCAGAGCCCTATCCCTCACTCCTCTCCTCCACCAAAACAGAACCATGCATCACTCGTTCATTCTTCTTCTTCTCCACATTCCACATCCCCTGTCCCCTGTTCCCATTTCCCCTTTCCCCTGTTCCTTTTCCCCTGTTCCCTGTTCCCTGTTCCTTTTCCCCTGTCCCCTGTCCCCTGTTCCCTGTCCCCTGTTCCTTTTCCCCTGTTCCCTGTTCCTTTTCCCCTGTTCCCTGTTCCTTTTCCCCTGTTCCCTGTTCCCTTTCCCTGTTCCCTGTTCTCTGTTCCCTTCAGTCTCTTCTATCATTAAAGCTACTTTAACAACAACAACACGGTCTTGATGAGGAGAACAAACGAGTGATGAGAGAAAGAGAGTGGGAGTGAGTGTCCCTTTAGGAGTCCTTGAGAGCTGGGTAGGATGGTGCTCTCTCTCTCGCTCTCTCTCTCTCTCTCTCTCTCTCTCTCTCTCTCGCTCTCTCTCTCTCTCTCTCTCTCTCTCTCTCTCTCTCTCTCTCTCTCTCTCGCTCTCGCTCTCGCTCTCGCTCTCGCTCTCGCTCTCGCTCTCTCTCTCTCTCTCTCTCTCTCTCTCTCTTCTCTCTCTCTCTCTCTCTCTCTCTCTCTCTCTCTCTCTCTCTCTCTCTCTCTCTCTCTCTCTCTCTCTCTCTCTCTCTCTCTCTCTCTCTCTCTCTCTCTCTCTCTCTCTCTCTCTCTCTCTCTCTCTCTCTCTCTCTCTCTCTCTCTCTCTCTCTCTCTCTCTCTCTCTCTCTCTCTCTCTCTCTCTCTCTCTCTCTCTCTCTCTCTGGGCTGGCTGACAGCTTTTCTATTAGTGGCACCAGACTTCTAGACGAGCTATCGGTCACACACAACATTATGGTCACTATGTTTAACACACACATACACCATTTAAACAGAGAACTGGAGTAGGCCTATCATTCACCATTACATTTTAGTCATTTAGCAGATGCTCTTATTCAGAGCGACTTACAGTTAGTGAGTGAATACATTTTTCGTACCATCTGTGTATGTGCATGAAAACACACACATACACCATTTAAACAGAGAAATGGAGTAGGCCTATCATTCACCATTACATTTTTACATTTTAGTCATTTAGCAGATGCTCTTATTCAGAGCGACTTACAGTTAGTGAGTGAATACATTTTTCGTACCATCTGTGTATGTGCATGAAAACACACACATACACCATTTAAACAGAGAAATGCAGTAGGCTTATCATTCACCATCTGTGTATGTGGTTTCCAAAAAGGCCTCCGTTGTGATTCATGAAAACATACACACACACACACACACACACACACACTACATCGTCTGCCTCGATGCAAAGACGTTTACTCCTCAGGTACCATGGGGTATTTAACAGCACACTGCTGTATATAGTATGTATAAGCATGAAGTAGAGGCCTAAGTGTTGTTGTTCACTGGTTTACTCCAATTGGGGAGGGGATGGTGGGGTTGGAAAGTAATGAAGGGAAATATATATTTTTAAAGGATATGTATATATGTCTGTATGTGTACATATATATGTGTATGTATGTGTGTGTGTGTGTATATATATATATATATATATATATATATATATACAGTGGGGGAAAAAAGTATTTAGTCAGCCACCAATTGTGCATGTTCTCCCACTTAAAAAGATGAGAGAGGCCTGTAATTTTCATCATAGGTACACGTCAACTATGACAGACAAATTGAGAAAAAAAAATCCAGAAAATCACATTGTAGGATTTTTAATGAATTTATTTACAAATTATGGTGCAAAATAAGTATTTGGTCAATAACAAAAGTTTCTCAATACTTTGTTATATACCCTTTGTTGGCAATGACACAGGTCAAACGTTTTC
>NW_028165018.1:0-1000 GCF_964263955.1 Coregonus lavaretus
ATTGAGGTCTGTATCCTGGTCAGCTATTGGAGCTCTCAGCCATTTCTAAGTCATGGATTTGCTGCAAGCTTTCAGAGGATATTGCCCAAGAACAACAGCTCATGAAAAATGTATAATTTAATTTTGTGGGGGACATTGCCCACAGAATAAGAGATTGTGTTGTGCTAGCCATATGGCATGTACTCAATCTTCACCATTCTGCTCAGTTTGGTCAGGTCATTTCCATGGCACTCGCTGGATGCATTCCTGAAAAATCTGTAAATTCCTCCATTGTCTTTGTGACAGTATGCCTCTAATGACCCAAGATAAACATTAAGGGAAATAGAGGAACTTGGCTCCTATTTCTGTGTCAACATACTCCTTAAATACCTTTTAGTTTAGCCACTGAGTCAGCTCAGTATTTCCCGGAATTACAGACCACCTCTCTGAAGTACTGTCAGAAGAAAAAACATGAAGGAATCCAATAATGACACATTACAATACTAGAGCATTATAACCACTACAATTAGAACTGCCACAACTATTACGAAATAATACAGTGAAAATAATCACAGTTTATTATCTGGATATAACTATATTTTGGAGTTGGACTGAAATGCTGGTACTCATTTTGGGTGCCAGTACTGCTTATATTTAGGTGCAGGAGCTCCACAATACTTAAAAGCTAATATTCTATATGAGGAACAGGAGCTCAAGCAGTAGAACATTTGAGGTGCTGGTACTCAGCTCCGGTGAGCTTTTGCCCAAGTCAAGCACTGTATTTTAGAAATAAAGAATCCTCTTGCTTCTCTTAAATAAAATATAGTTCAATACTATACACTGAGGATTGAATTGGAACAACTGGATTGCTGTCAGGCACGGCTCTTCTGTTGAAACCTCAGCATGATGACTGTACTGCTGTGTATATTAGTAGAGACAGGATATCAAGTTGCAGGTGTTGATATCTTTCTCACAGCAAGACGTCCTCAAACATTGTGACACTATGAAAGGTAAACAAAGG
>NW_028165017.1:0-16819 GCF_964263955.1 Coregonus lavaretus
CTGCTCTGTCAGTAGCCTTGTTTCCATTAGAAACCTGCAGCTACTGGGGTTGATATATAATGTGCATTGGTTAACCTTTTCAATCATGGTGTCAACACTTCAGATTTACTTCTGCTCATCTCTTTTGTCCCTAACCTACCTCTCTCTCTCTCTCTCTCTCTCTCTCTCTCTCTCTCTCTCTCTCTCTCTCTCTCTCTCTCTCTCTCTCTCTTCTCTCTCTCTCTCTCTCTCTCTCTCTCTCTCTCTCTCTCTCTCTCTCTCTCTCTCTCTCTCTCTCTCTCTCTCTCTCTCTCTCTCTCTCTCTCTCTCTCTCTCCTCTCTCTCTCTCTCTCTCTCTCAATCTCTCTCTCTCTCTCTCTCCCTCCCTCCCTCCCTCCCTCTCTTGATAATGAAATGCTTGCTCCAACTTCCCTTCTATCTGCCTTCTGAGTCCACAATTTAGATTACTTCATCTCGCCGAGCAACAAACTGAATGAAATTTCGATTTGAGCAGAAAGTAATTTACTGGGATCTGGCCCCATTTGTCATCATATCTCACCGGGTGTTTGCTCTATCACTGCACTTATGCAATCAAATAAGACCACAGCATCTGACATGCTCAGGGAGAGAGAGGAGGGGGAGGGGGAGAGGGGAGAGGGGGAGGAGGGGAGAGAGGGGAGAGAGGGAGAGGAGAGAGAGAGAGAGAGAGGGGGAGAGAGAGGGAGGAGAGAGGGGGAGAGAGGGAGAGAGAGGGAGGAGAGACAGGGGGAGAGAGAGGGAGAGAGAGGGGGAGAGAGGGGGAGAGAGGGAGGGCGGGAAGGAGAGAGAGGGGGAGAGAGGGGAGAGGAGGAGAGGGAGGGAGGGAGGGGAAGGAGAGAGGGGGAGAGAGGGAGGAGAGGGAGGGAGGGGCGGATTCTAAAATTAAATGAGATGAATGATGTTATTCATTAGGAATATTCTGAGCAAATATTCTTGTAGGAGTCTGTACCTATTTTGCTCACAAACAAATGAATTAAAGAGTGGACAAATGACACAAAGTACTGTAGGAGATGTAGCCTGGTCACAAACCAGGTTCAGCTGTCCCCTCTCTGACTGACTGTTGTTGTTAAATGTATTGACATGGAGTGACAGAGACTTCATTGGAAAGGGAACCACTAAAACGGCTTTCAAATAGGAAGCTGAAGAAACACATTTTGTCTTGGCATCGATTGAAAGGGCTCAATCAAAACTCCATTTCAAAAACGAATTAGCTGGAAGACTGTTGTGACAACACTGCTGCCATTTCAGGGCCTTAGCTGGGGTAGACATGGTGTGTGTGTGTGTGTGTGTGTGTGTGTGTGTGTGTGTGTGTGTGTGTGTGTGTGTGTGTGTGTGTAGGAAGAGGAGAGGGAGACAGATGTCTTTGTTTTAACACTACAGAGAAGCACCACAATGTTACCTCTTATATTATCTCCCCCCTGTTGAATTCCAGAAGGTAAGTAATTCGGTTTGTGTACAGACAAAAACAATAACTAAAAATGCGGATACTGTAAATCTTGCAGTCTATAGGGTGACATTTCACAAACAGGAACCGCCTTGTTGTCAAAACATGCACAACACATCAAACTCAAGTTATAGAATATGGTCTAATTTGATTGGATATAAGAAAAGCGCAGTGATGGCGCAAACAACCTGTGAGATAGACACAGGAATTGAAAACGACACTTTGTTACCGTGTTGTTGTTTTTTTCCCTGTCATCGTTCACTTTGTGATGACAGGCGCCTGTCCTATCATGAGGTCGTTAGAAGATGCATGTCGTTCATTCTAGCGGGAGAGGGATCGCCTGACTAGCGAATTGAAAAGTAGTCCAGTTAATTTAAGTGGGAAAAGTACCCTGCTGAAAATGACTCTGTAATCATCTGTTTAGCCGACAGCCGGTGCCAGTGGAAAACACTGAGGTCTGTTTTGTGCTACAGTAACTTTTATAGGACTTTTAGATATATAGTCACAGTTTTCTATAGTCATTTTGATTTTTCATTTGTGTAGAAATATACCTGGTCCTTGACCAGAATCACAAAATCCAATCAAAATAAAATGTTATTCATATTCACATGCTTCTTAAACAACAGGTGTAGACTAACAGCGAAATGCTTACTCACGGCACTACCCAACATTGCATACTGCAGCAGAGCTCTTCTCAGTCAAAAGTTTGGACAAAACCTACTCATTCAAGGGTTTTTCTTAATTTTTTGTACTATTTTCTACATTGTAGAATAATAGTGAAGACATCTAAACTATGAAATAACACATATGGAATCATGCAGCAACCAAAAAGGTGTTAAAGAAATCAAAATATATTTTATATTTGAGATTCTTCAAAGCAGCCACCCCGTTGCCTTGATGACAGCTTTGCACACTCTTGGCGTTCTCTCAACCAGCTTCCCACATATCTAAACTTTTGACTGAATCCAAATTCACAGAATCCTAAAAATCATTATTTTCATCTAACCACAAATTTCTCCAGACAGCATTCATGTCTTTTAGGGGCTGTATTAAACAAAGATAATAAAGACTTTGGAATGAAGATTTTTCTCCCCCTTCCTCCTTTTCATTCCATCCTGCTATCCCTGGGCCTCTACACATATCAGGTTAATCACCAGGCAGGCATAACTGCTGATAGTATTTGATTTAGAGGGCTGCTCAATGAAGTTCCTATCAGTCTGGACTTGGACTCTAACGGTCTCTGCTTTCCATTGAGCTGCTGTATTGGGGTGGAGGGTGTAGACGGGATGAGGGGATGACGGGGAGGACAGGGGGAGGACAGGGGGAGGACAGGGGGGAGAGAAAGGGATGAGGAAGCCCCAGGTCAGTATAATTAAGGTCTGGGGACTCTTTAACGACATGACTGGTTTTCAGTTCCTTTTCCCCTCCAAATCAGAGGTTCAGAGATTCACAGGTTCAGAGGTTTCAATGGGTTCCTTTGTTGTTTTTCAAGCCATTTGCCTGAACAATCAATCATAGGACATTGGGAGGATGGTTTTGTCAACCAACATGGGGGGCTATGCAGTGATTTATTTGTGTTTCCCCTCCCCATTCCCCTCCCACACAGGGGATCTGAATAAGAGATACTACAAGCTACCGTATGTCTTTCATTAAAAGAGAATTTGGTGCTGTCTACTGTCTGTCTATAGGAGGCAATGACTACTGGGTTTCAAATCTGACTGAGTGTGCCAGGTGATTTGAAATATAGCATCACAGCTTGTTGTGTTGTTAGGCTGTCTGGCCTCGTTCCGTCGCTCGCTCGCTGAGGCTTTTTGAAGCGGGGGGGGGGGGGTGAAATAACCACAGAACAATGATTTCTGCGTCACAGTCCATTAAAAAAATGCCTCTCTACATCGGCAGCCAAAGCACCTTAAAAGCACTAAGGCCATATTGATACTTAAACAGGGCTTTACATAATGACAAGAGCTGTATTAGAGTGAGAGAGGTTGGGAGGAGGGGGGAGGAGAGGGGATGGTGAGAGGAGAGGGGGGAGGCAGGGGAGAGGAGGGACGTGGTGACGGGGGGGGGGGGGATCAGCCAATTACACTTGGATAATTTAGAGGAACAGATCTGGCCCCTGGTGAATTGAAGGCCTTGAATTAATTCTGTTATGACAAATCAAGATAAACGTTTTGCCTAAATTGCATGCGATTTAATTAATTTCTGAAATCCCGGTTCTTTCCCTTTCCCTAATACTTCACATGTTCCTGTTGCTGTCATAGTGCTGCAAACTTCAAAGTGATATTAAATAACCAACTATTACATTTACCTAGCAGCACATTCTATTAGAAAAGTGCGATTTAATTACCTTGTCTCTATTCAATTAAAAGGGACAGTGTTCATTTTACGTCCAAATCCACCCGACATGATTGCTACGCTAGATTCATTAATTATTTCTCTCTCTTCACTCAAACCAGCCAACACAAATAATACCACCTCTGACTTAAACACAACAGTAAGTAAAGCTAGTGAAAGCTGTATTGGTAGGTTGTTTTACACGGACAGAGACACACAGGGGCGTCCCAAATGGTACCCTATTCCCTATATACGGCACTACTTTTGACCAGAGCCCTATGGGAGAACGAAAGAGGGCTATGGACCCTGGTCAAAAGTAGTGTACTACATAGGGGTATTCAACTCTTTCCCTACGAGGTCCGGAGCCTGCTGCTTTTTCTGTTCTACCTGATAATTAATTGCACACACCTGGTGTCCCAGGTCTAAACCAGTCCCTGATTAGAGGGGAACAATGGGGGGGGGGGGGGGGGGGGGACAGTGGAACTGGCTTTGAGGTCCAGAGTTGAGTTTGCGGGGACTAGGGTGTCATGGGCCCTGGTCAAAAGTAGTGCACTATATACAGTGGGGAAAAAAAGCATTTAGTCAGCCACCAATTGTGCAAGTTCTCCCACTTAAAAAGATGAGAGAGGCCTGTAATTTTCATCGTAGGTACACGTCAACTATGACAGACAAAATGAGAAAAGAAAATCTAGAAAATCACATTGTAGGATTTTTTATGAATTTATTTGCAAATTATGGTGGAAAATAAGTATTTGGTCAATAACAAAAGTTTCTCAATACTTTGTTATATACCCTTTGTTGGCAATGACACAGGTCAAACGTTTTCTGTAAGTCTTCACAAGGTTTTCACACACTGTTGCTGGTATTTTGGCCCATTCCTCCATGCAGATCTCCTCTAGAGCAGTGATGTTTTGGGGCTGTCGCTGGGCAACACGGACTTTCAACTCCCTCCAAAGATTTTCTATGGGGTTGAGATCTGGAGACTGGCTAGGCCACTCCAGGACCGTGAAATGCTTCTTACGAAGCCACTCCTTCGTTGCCCGGGCGGTGTGTTTGGGATCATTGTCATGCTGAAAGACCCAGCCACGTTTCATCTTCAATGCCCTTGCTGATGGAAGGAGGTTTTCACTCAAAATCTCACGATACATGGCCCCATTCATTCTTTCCTTTACACGGATCAGTCATCCTGGTCCCTTTGCAGAAAAACAGCCCCAAAGCATGATGTTTCCACCCCCCTGTTTCACAGTAGGTATGGTGTTCTTTGGATGCAACTCAGCATTCTTTGTCCTCCAAACACGACGAGTTTAGTTTTTACCAAAAAGTTCTATTTTGGTTTCATCTGACCATATGACATTCTCCCAATCCTCTTTTGGATCATCCAAATGCATTCTAGCAAACTTCAGATGGGCCTGGACATGTACTGGCTTAAGCAGGGGGACACGTCTGGCACTGCAGGATTTGAGTCCCTGGCGGCGTAGTGTGTTACTGATGGTAGGCTTTGTTACTTTGGTCCCAGCTCTCTGCAGGTCATTCACTATGTCCCCCCGTGTGGTTCTGGGATTTTTGCTCACCGTTCTTGTGATCATTTTGACCCCACGGGGTGAGATCTTGCGTGGAGCCCCAGATCGAGGGAGATTATCAGTGGTCTTGTATGTCTTCCATTTCCTAATAATTGCTCCCACAGTTGATTTCTTCAATCCAAGCTGCTTACCGATTGCAGATTCAGTCTTCCCAGCCTGGTGCAGGTCTACAATTTTGTTTCTGGTGTCCTTTGACAGCTCTTTGGTCTTGGCCATAGTGGAGTTTGGAGTGTGACTGTTTGAGGTTGAGGACAGGTGTCTTTTATACTGATAACAAGTTCAAACAGGTGCCATTAATACAGGTAACGAGTGGAGGACAGAGGAGCCTCTTAAAGAAGAAGTTACAGGTCTGTGAGAGCCAGAAATCTTGCTTGTTTGTAGGTGACCAAATACTTATTTTCCACCATAATTTGCAAATAAATTCATGAAAAAACCTACAATGTGACTTTCTGGATTTTTCTTTCTCAATTTGTCAGTCATAGTTGACGTGTACCTATGATGAAAATTACAGGCCTCTCTCATCTTTTTAAGTGGGAGAACTTGCACAATTGGTGGCTGACTAAATACTTTTTTTCCCCACTGTAAGGGATAGGTTGCTATTTGCAATGCACCCTGACAGCCCTACAGAGTGACAGCGTTTGGCCCTATACACAGCGTTTGGCCCTATACACAGCGTTTGGCCCTATACACAGTGTTTGGCCCTATACACAGTGTTTGTGGTGTGTCTGTGTGATTGATGTTAGCTGGGTATCATCTCAGGTCAGGCACGTCTCCCATTAGAAGTAATGTGATGCATTTTCACTCATGAGTCTCGATCAATGTGGAGCAGTTTTCACATCAGCTTTATTAATAAAAGTAAGAGATATAACTCCATTATTTATACTGCAAGAGCAATTTAATAATCCATTACAAGATGAGACACAGAAAAACTGAAACCCAGAAAAAACTGGCCTTCAAAATAATCCCCCCTTCTCTCTCTCTTTCATTCTCCTTCTCTCTATCTCCATCTCTCTCCATCTCTCTCCATCTCTCTCTCTCAAAAGCCAATTTGGTTAATTAAATGTTTTGTTTGTTAAATGTGTGGACATATCATTTGAAGTAGAGAGGAGGGAGAGGAGGGGTGGAGGGAGTAGAGAGGAGGGAGTAGAGAGGAGGGAGAGGAGAGGAGGGAGAGGAGGGAGTAGAGAGGTGGGAGAGGAGAGGAGGGAGATGAGGGAGTAGAGAGGAGGGAGAGGAGGGGAGGGAGAGGAGGGAGAGGAGAGGAGAGGAGAGGAGAGGAGAGGAGAGGAGAGGAGAGGAGAGGAGAGGAGAGGAGAGGAGAGGAGAGGAGAGAGGAGAGGAGAGGAGAGGAGAGGAGAGGAGAGGAGAGGAGAGGAGAGGAGGGAGTAGAGAGGAGGGAGTAGAGAGGAGGGAGTAGAGAGGAGAGGAGGGAGATGAGGGAGTAGAGAGGAGGGAGAGGAGAGGAGGGGAGGGAGAGGAGAGGAGAGGAGAGGAGAGGAGAGGAGAGGAGAGGAGAGGAGAGGAGAGGAGAGGAGAGGAGAGGAGAGGAGAGGAGAGGAGAGGAGAGGAGAGGAGAGGAGAGGAGAGGAGAGGAGAGGAGAGAGTAGAGAGGAGGGAGAGGAGGGAGTAGAGAGGAGGGAGTAGAGAGGAGGGAGAGGAGAGGAGGGAGATGAGGGAGTAGAGAGGTGGGAGAGGAGAGGAGGGGAGGGAGAGGAGGAGAGGAGAGGAGGGAGAGGAGGGAGAGGAGGGAGTAGAGAGGAGGGAGTAGAGAGGAGGGAGAGGAGAGGAGGGAGAGGAGGGAGTAGAGAGGAGGGAGAGGAGGGGAGGGAGAGGAGAGGAGGGAGAGGAGGGAGTAGAGAGGAGGGAGTAGAGAGGAGGGAGTAGAGAGGAGGGAGAGGAGGGGTGGAGGGAGTAGAGAGGAGGGAGTAGAGAGGAGGGAGAGGAGAGGAGGGAGTAGAGAGGAGGGAGTAGAGAGGAGGGAGAGGAGAGGAGGGAGTAGAGAGGAGGGAGTAGAGAGGAGGGAGAGGAGGGCGTATAGAGGAGGGAGTATAGAGGAGGGAGTAGAGAGGAGGGAGAGGAGGGGTGGAGGGAGTAGAGAGGAGGGAGAGGAGAGGAGGGAGTAGAGAGGAGGGAGTAGAGAGGAGGGAGAGGAGAGGAGGGAGAGGAGAGGAGGGAGTAGAGAGGAGGGAGTAGAGAGGAGGGAGAGGAGGGCGTATAGAGGAGGGAGTATAGAGGAGGGAGTAGAGAGGAGGGAGAGGAGGGGAGCCTGAGAGCAGATCTCATTAGATAAAACCCATCAGGACTAAAGCTAAATGGAGGGGGACTCTAATTAAATACTTTAATTGTGTGGACTTACTGTCAGATGTTTTTTTCTAACCTGCTTTCCTTTCCTTATCTCTCCTCAGATCACAGGCTAGTCTAGTGCAGAGAGAGGCAGGGGCTCTGTCCCCAATGGCACCCTATTCCCTATATAGGGCCCTGGTCAAAAGTAGTGATAGTGCACTATAAAGGGAATAGGGTGCTGTTTGGGACGCAGGCTGTTTTTTAGGTCCTCTCACTCCCCTCTACCACCTAGCTCTCATTACATTACAAGTGGTAAGGTGTATCCTCTTCTCCCTCCCTCCCTCCCTCCCTCCCTCACTCACTCACTCCCTCCCTCCCTCCCTCACTCCCTCTCCATTTGAATTAGGTTGTAGTGCCATTATGAATGGAGTGACCCATTGACTTGATCCTTGTTGATGAGGAGAGGAGACACACAGAACCTCATCATCCCTGGAGGTCTTCTTATGGTGTATAGTACAGTGTATTATAGTAGTGTATTATAGTACGGTGTATTATAGTATGGTGTATTATAGTATGGTGTATTATAGTAGTGTATTATAGTAGTGTATTATAGTTGGGTGTATTATAGTAGTGTATTTTATTATAGTAGTGTATTATAGTAGTGTATTATAGTATGGTGTATAGTACGGTGTATTATAGTATGGTGTATTATAGTAGTGTATTATAGTAGTGTATTATAGTAGTGTATTATAGTATGGTGTATAGTACGGTGTATTATAGTAGTGTATTATAGTAGTGTATTATAGTATGGTGTATAGTACGGTGTATTATAGTAGTGTATTATAGTAGTGTATTATAGTAGTGTATTATAGTATGGTGTATAGTACGGTGTATTATAGTATGGTGTGTGTAGTATGGTGTATTATAGTATAGTGTATAGTACAGTGTATAATTGTACAGTGTATAATATGGTGTATTATAGTATGGTGTATTATAGTACAGTATATAGTACAGTGTATTATAGTAAAGTGAATAGTATGGTGTATTATAGTACGGTTTATAGTACAGTGTATTATAATATGGTGTATTATAGCACAGTGTATTATAGTATAGTGTATAGTACAGTATATTATAGTATGGTGTATAGTATGGTGTAGTATAGTATAGTGTATAGTACAGTGTATACAGTACAGTGTATAGTATAGTGTATTATTGCATAGTACAGTGTATTATAGTACAATGTATTATAGTACAGAGTATAGTATGGTGTATTATAATATAGTGTATAGTACAGTGTAGTATAGTACAGTGTATAGTATTGTTTATTATAGTATGGTGTATAGTACAGTGAATTATAGTACAGTGTATAGTATGGTGTAAAGTACAGTTTATAGTACAGTGTATAGTATGGTGTAAAGTACAGTTTATAGTATGGTGTATAGTATGGTGTAAAGTACAGTTTATAGTATGGTGTATAGTATGGTGTAAAGTACAGTTTATAGAACGGTGTATAGTACCGTTTATAGTACGGTGTATAGTGTGTAAAGTACAGTTTATAGTATGGTGTATAGTATGGTGTAAAGTACAGTTTATAGTATGGTGTATAGTGTGTAAAGTACAGTTTATAGTACGCTGTATAGTGTGTAAAGTACCGTTTATAGTATGGTGTATAGTATGGTGTAAAGTACAGATTATAGTATGGTGTATAGTGTGTAAAGTACAGTTTATAGTACAGTGTAAAGTACAGTTTATAGTATGGTGTATAGTATGGTGTAAAGTACCATTTATATTACAGTGTATAGTGTGTAAAGTACAGTTTATAGTACGGTGTATAGTGTGTAAAGTACTGTTTATAGTACGGTGTATAGTGTGTAAAGTACAGTTTGTAGTACAGTGTATAGTGTGTAAAGTACAGTTTATAGTACGGTGTATAGTGTGTAAAGTACAGTTTGTAGTATGGTGTATAGTATGGTGTAAAGTACTGTTTGTAGTACGGTGTATAGTGTGTAAAGTACAGTTTGTAGTACGGTGTATAGTATGGTGTAAAGTACAGTTTGTAGTACGGTGTATAGTGTGTAAAGTACAGTTTATAGTACGGTGTATAGTGTGTAAAGTACAGTTTATAGTACAGTGTATAGTATGGTGTATAGTACAGTGTAATATAGTACAGTGTATAGTATGGTGTAAAGTACAGTTTATAGTACAGTGTATAGTGTGTAAAGTACAGTTTATAGTACGATGTATAGTGTGTAAAGTACAGTTTGTAGTACGGTGTATAGTATGGTGTAAAGTACAGTTTGTAGTATGGTGTATAGTGTGTAAAGTACAGTTTATAGTACGGTGTATAGTGTGTAAAGTACAGTTTATAGTACGGTGTATAGTACGGTGTAAAGTACAGTTTATAGTACGGTGTAAAGTACGGTGTAAAGCACAGTTTATAGTACGGTGTAAAGTACAGTTTATAGTACAGTGTAAAGTACAGTTTATAGTACGGTGTAAAGTACAGTTTATAGTATGGTGTAAAGTACAGTTTATAGTACGGTGTAAAGTACAGTTTATAGTACGGTGTAAAGTGTGTAAAGTGTTTGTATCTACCTGCCTGTGTTGATACGTAGCAGCAGCAGTAACTAAGTATTAACTCAATTACTAGTAGTACAGTGTGTTTAGAGCATTCAAATTATAGGCATAGTTGATCATAGTAAAACAAAATATTTGCAGATTTAACCGTCCCTTTCTGTAAGACAAAAAATATCAGAAAATACGAAATCCTCTTATTATTTAAATATTTATAAAAAATCACTTATGTTTACTGTTTGGCAATAGTCTGTAATAAAAACAAAATTAAAGTGGTGTGACACAATCTAAAGCTAAAAGTATTGCTGAGAAAAATCTACTTAATCAACACTGTTATTATATTGTGGTCTATTATGAAAAGTGTCCTCCTGAACCTTGCATTACACTGCGTCTCTAAACCCACTGAGTGGTTTGGCTCGTCTTCACGAGGTCAAATTGTTGAACGATCAGGCTGTCAAATCAGGCGATTCCGCATTAGCAGAATGAGACTGCCTGCCGTCATCAAGCGCTAGCTGGTTAAGTGTCCCACACACTTTATATAAATATTTAAAAAAAGACCCTCTTTGTTAATTAAATTATCTCTTTCTGATACACAAACTTGCCAAACAGGATGAGAAACGCTTTTAAATTCCCAGAGTGGTAAAAGTCACCTACGCCCGTCCCGTACAGCCTCTCCTAGCATCTCGTAAAGCGAATACAAACCCTGGGGAACACAGCCCTTAGCCCGGCTCCCACCTTCTGCTGCTGGATGAAAAATAGTACGATGAACAAACAGACATGCAGACGTTCTATTAGAAAAATACTGTTGGTTCGTCTTGTTCTCTGTCAACATGCCAGCAGACAGTTGGACCTCTTTTTAAGAATAGTCTGGAGAGAATTCAACGAGGAGAGACTTTAACAAGGCCCGATGTTGGGTGAATTTGAGACACGTAGTCTCAATATTTCTGAATGGAAAAGACATCCCATGCTTCCATACATACATTGTTATATAGCCTGTAGCATATTTATCCTACTCCTTCATTTCTTATCCATGACTTAATACATTTTAAATCTTGATAGAATAAAACATAAGTTTCACTATTTTTCGAACTACCATCAAGCTGCTCTCCGTTCTGGTCCATTGTCCCAGAAACCAGGGCGTCCCCTTTATTTTCGTGACAGTAACATCCTTCTTTTGTCAGGAAATTCATGTGGGACAGAGATCCATGGATACAAGTTGTCATTCCAGAATAGAAAATAACATACAGTATGTTACGGTATCTGTACACTTTCTTGAGGGCAAATCTGTACTGCACAATGCACACACACACACACAGACAAACACACACACACACAGACAGAAACACACACACACACAGACAGAAATACACAAACAGACAAACACACACACATTCCCTGTTTGCACCCTCGCTGTAGGGTGATCTGCACAATGCACACACGCACACACACAAAAAAAAAACACACACTCACAGCCACCTGCACCCGCGCCCTCAACCGACGTTAACACACTCACAGCCGCCCCGCCGACCCTAATCCGCCAGTCTCACCTGATGTAGTCATTTCTGCAGAGGATCATGCCGCTCTTGGTGTAACAGGAGGTGCCGATCTCCCCCAGCTGGGCCTGGCAGCAGGAGCACTTCAGGCATCGGCTGTGCCAGTAGCTGTCCATGGTGTAGAGGAGGAAGCGGTCAGAGATCTTCCCCCCGCAGCCAGCACACCTCTTCCAGGACAGGGACCCTGCTCCCACCGGAGGGGGCTGGTTGCTACCTCCAGGATTCACCATGGTCCCTGGTTAAGAAATAACAAGAGACACAAACATGTTGATATTAGTATTGATTTTGAAGCATTGTTCCTGGTTATGAAGAAAAAACACCAGAGATGAAAAAAGTTGTTATGAGACTGGTGGGGACTGACAGGTGGTGCCACCTGAAACACATCAAGACAAGGAAAAGGTCGCTGACCGAAACAACAAAACGATAAACATTCAGAGGTTTTAGATCATATCTTGTGTTGTGTGCAGGAATTAACTTTTCTACAACCTGTAAGACACCACTCAGAAGTTTCAGATGGTGTTTTCAGGGACCGTTAACTAAAGTATTGTTGTCTGACACTGTGCACATTGCAGTTTATGGCAACTATTATTGAAACATTGCGGTTTATGGCAGCTCATATTGAAACATTGCGGTTTATGGCAGCTCATATTGAAACAATGCGGTTTATGGCAGCTCATATTGAAACTACAAGTATTCTCACACGAACATGAAGCTGAGTCACTCATTTTACATTTCAACCATAATTGTGCTGATCTATGAGATAAGACTTACATTTATTTTAAATATACTTCTAGCAAACGTCTTATAGTGGCCAATTTGATGTGCCAAAGAATTTACAAAGCAGTCACTATTTCATTTTTGTCCAAAGCAGCATTTTGGCAGCCAAGCTACAAAATAGACCTATACATGAAAAGTTGAACCAACTGAATTTGCAATTAGCCTACATTTGAATTCCTGGTCAACAGAGAGGCCAGTGTTGTAACAAGGTAATTAAAGTAGTGTTAAATTACACCGTTTTCTCAGTCACGTGATCAGCCACATGTAAACCACACCTCATCATCACCAACCAGGCAACCAGGGAGGCTGAGAGAGCCCTCCTCTGAGATAAACAGTGTCTGTAGTGTCTGTAGATTGTCGGTCGTCTGTGAAAGCTCTAGTCTGGGTCAGATAGCATCTGTAATGTTGTCTGTAGTCTGTAAAAGCTTCATGTTGAGTGTCTGTCTGTAGGTTGTCTGTAGTCCAGACAACTGACAGACCACATAGAGCTGTGCCTGCAGTGTGGGTTTTCCAGAGAAACTGTCATTGTGTAAAGCTTCCCAATGTGGCGTCCATACGTTTTTTAGCCTGTTATAGCGAGTTGAAGTGTTTGCAAAGCTGTAAAATGTACTGCAGACTGTAATAACTGTATTCATAAACAACAGTAGATAGATCTCTTCCCTCCCTGCATCCGTGGTTAAACCTTTTTTAGTGTATAGAGGAGAAGGGGCTACAAGTCATTCACTGTACTAATCTGCACTTGATCTTTCTGACTCTCTATCTCTCCTCTCATCTAAATGCTGTTTCCTCAATCATCCTGTGGTTGCTGTGTGACGTGAAGAATGTGTGTTCACTGATAACACCAAGGGCCAGCAGAACAGCTAGAGAGGAGCTGTATGAGGCTCCCTTTTGTTAGGCTCTCAATAGGTTTAGAACAGCACATTACTCTACCACGCTGTTTCTTCACACCTGTCAATGTTCTCTTTCTATGGGGGGGTAAAAAAAGGTGGTCTGCCTCGGCTTGTTACAGAGAGGGAAGACTGGGGTGAACACAGGAGTGCTAATAATTGAAAAGCCATAAAAGTTGCATGAGGGTTGCCTAACTCTATCTGCAGGGACGGACCCTATCAATGTCTAGCATGTGTTGCCTTTACAGAGAGAATCTACTGATATCACAGGCTATTATGGATGAATGCATCAATGTTCTGAGTGCACTACACAGACTATTAATATCACGCTAGCCTGTGCGAGCATCTATTTATGCAACGCAACGCTTTTTTTTTGTTCAAAGCTGATCTGAAACTAATATATTTTAATTCTAATCCTTTCCCAATTTTCAGCACGGCAGGCAGACTTCGTGGCTAGCTGAGACAAATCTTTGTTGAAAGGTAATTAGAGGAGAGGGGAGGGGGAGAAAACGCTGCACTGAGAAAAGCATTCACTAACCCCATTAGCAGAGGCTCTTAGGGACAAGCTATACCTTAGTGCTGATTAAATCTAAAAGGAGATGAATCAAAAAGCTGGCCTGAAAGTGACTCCCTGGATAAATAAGATGGGCCATGTCAAGTTTCATTCCGGGTTGGGGGAAGAGAGGACATTTGAGGGGGTAAAGCTTTTAACTTAAATGGGCTAACTCAAGTAATTACACGGACAGGCAATTTAGAAGGCAGTGAGATGGAGTCGGAGAGAAATACAAAACAGATCAGGCAACCCCAGAGCCGCTGCAGCCCAGGGCTAAACAGCCCCCAATCCCGTTCTGGCAATCTGATGGCTGCGTTTTAATGGAAAGTAACAAGTAAATGGAGTACACTACAGCAGACTACAGTAGAACACCGACAATAATGCGTTATATGTATTGCCTGCGCCCGTGTCGAGGCAATTAAAGCGTGGAAAAATAGTACGTAAAGAACATGCATGGGTTACTTTTACGCATTCCCTTATTTGAACGCAGCCTCTCTATGCGATGTTTACATATCACAAGAAAACATTGACAGTAGGTTATAGACATGAGGTTATTATTATTGATAATTACTAGAATATTAACATTATATAAAATCACACGCAAAGGCGCACAATAAAAGTATAGTATTCTCTTTTTAGTGGAACCTTTCACACCCAATTGGAAATATACCTTCATTATTGTCACGTATAACAGACATGGTAATAAATCACATTAAAGTGTCATGATGCGACACATTCACACCCATAATAACAATAATAAAACACCCACCTCGTTTGTCCCTTTTGAGAGTAATGATTGAATCTGTCCGTCACGTAGGTTTCTTAAAAATGGTACAGCAACTAGGCTTGCATGGACTACTTTGGACCAAAAAGAAATATTTTACAAACAGTCCAGAAAAATAGGCTATTGCGTAAATTACAGTGACCAGTCTATGAATCAAACGACAAAAAGGTGAGACTTCTCCAGCGGTCCCTGAGATCGCGATTCGCGTCCTCAGAAATAGGCTGCTGTGACTATGACTGTGACTGCTGGCAATTGTAAAACGAACGAAGCAAGGCTAATGGAGTTTTCAGATAGTATTTCCACTGGTGCCGTCCCGTTTCTTTCGTAATCAGATGCCAGTCCAACGCTGGATGATCTGCTCTAGCATGCAATGATGAACACAGAAGACCTGGCTGGCACTAAGTTTGTAATAATGCACGCAAAAAAAATTCAATACGCGACTACCGTCCTCTCTATCTCTCTCTCTCTCTCTCTCTCTTCTGCTGAACGCTACCTTGTCCCTAATGGTAGCCTGCTCTACATGTGACAGTGACAGAACGAAAATCCCAAGTAAACCTCCTCTAGTTGGATGACGTAAGCCTCTCCGCAGCCAATCTCCACGCGGTCCATTCAAGCGGAATAACAAATCCACCCAATCAGAAGAACGTAGTTGACTCGGACACTCCAAGTAAAGGAAGAAAAATGCAGCTGAATGAGAGATACTCGAGGGGGATGCGTCTTGTGGGATACACCGCCGGTCGAAGGAGAGAAACTCATCTTTGCATTGAAAACGGTTACGGTACTCCTGTCCCTAATGGAGCCGTAAAGAGATTCACAGTATGTCCCTGTGTATGGGACATTGTGTTTAGGAAATTAAAAACCTCCAAAAAATAGTTTAAAAAAAACAGCAATATCTCACTACGCAAAGTCATTACGCACAAATTACGAACAAATATCTGATTCCACACAAAAACATTAGCACAACATTCTCGTCTGTTTGGTAGTACTTAAAAATAAGTTGCTCTTATACATGTGTAGTACAGTAATTACACTAGGAACACCAGCGTGTTAGTATGGGGTTACATAGTGCTTTATTAAGGGCGTTATAATTTAATTATTAAAGAGTATAACTTCAATGCCTTATTTAGTTTTGTGTCGATTTCATGGACTGTCAGTAGGTCTAACCATTTGACATCTTTACAAAAAAAGTGTCCGAGTCGGGCCGTTAAAACTACAGATTGTGCCTGCCTCTTTATGTCACGAAAAAAAGTTTAATTCCCATAGTTTATGTTTTGTACACTTTTGTAACAGGGAGAACAGCGCCATCGTCTGTCAATGAAAGTAACTGCACTCCTTACAATTGACAGAATACTTAATGACGATGTTTCTGTTGATATTAATACTGATATTACCAGGTGGCTTTTCTTTTTCTAGTAACAAATATGTTGTATGGTGTAAACCAGAGTGTTATTTCATTATTATTTATTTATAGCACATTGGTGTACCTGCAGTGTCCTTCTGTTACCTATACTGAGTGGACAAAACATTAGGAACAGCTTCCTACTATTGAGTTGCAACCCCCCCTTTTGCCCTCAGAATAGCCTCAATTCATCGGGGCATGGACTCTACAAGGTGTCGAAAGTGTTCCACAGGGATGCTGGCCCATGTTGACTCCAATATTTCCCCCCAGTTGTGTCAAATTGGCTGGATGTCCTTTGGGTGGTGGACCATTCTTGATACACATGGGAAACTGTTGAGCGTGAAAAACCCAGCAACGTTGCAGTTCTTGACACAAACCGGTGCGCCTGGCACATACTACCATACCCCGGTCAAAGGTAATTAAATATTTTGTCTTGCCCATTCACCCTCTGAGTCGCACACATAAACAATGTCCATGTCTCAATTGTCTCAAGACTTAAAAATCCTTCTTTAACCTGTTTCCTCCCCTTCATCTACAATGATTGAAGTGGATTTAACAAGTGACATCAATAAGGGATGATACATTTCACTATAAGGTCTCAAGGATGATCAATGGAAACAGGATGCACCTGAG
>NW_028165016.1:0-90925 GCF_964263955.1 Coregonus lavaretus
AACAGAGAGAGAGAGAGAGAGAGAGGGAGAGAGGGTTAGAGATAGAGGTAGAGAACAGAGAGAGGGAGAGAGAGAACAGAGAGAGGGTTAGAGATAGTTTCATACTGAACACATTCCATTTTTAAACATCCCAAATGCTACCTCACAAAAAAAAACGACACTCTCTCGCTCTCTTACACTTCATCGATCTCTATGTCCTCCTCATCCAGGGGCAGCTGGAGGTAGGGGTTGTTGGAAGCAGGGCGGAACTTATACCCCGTCAACACAAAGAAGATCAGAGTAGACACCTCCACTAAGAACTAGAGAGAGGGGGGGGGGGGGGGTTAGGAGGAGCAGGTGGGGATAAAGAGGGAAAATAAATAAAGCATTTAGACAATCTCTAAAAACAATGAAGAAATGGCTATAATCAGTGTCAGAGGTTCACAGTGTGACATCATCAGAAGTGGACGGTGATGGGTGTCTCACCTCGTAACACCACTGCCATTGGAAAGGCACTGTCACCTTCAGCAGGATGGCTATGATCCTCGTGAAGTAGATATAAACATACTATCTACAGATGGAGGAGGGATGGATGGATGGATGGAGATAGGGAGAGGGAGGGAGAGATGGATGGAGGGAGGGAGGGAGGGAGGGAGGGAGGGAGAGAGAGAGAGGGAGGGATGGATGGAGGGAGAGAGAGAGAGGGAGGGATGGATGGAGGGAGATAGGGAGGGAGGGAGGGAGAGAGAGGGAGGGATGAGGGAGAGAGTAGGAGAGATTACCCATCCTGACATCTTTCAGAATTTACACAGAAAAATAAGTTAGAATTCAAAATATCAGCGAGGAAGAGAGAGTCTCCTCACCATGACGTAGTAATGTCTGAACAGCTTGAGTTTCTCCAGGTTCATGGCAGCTGAGGGAAACAGAGAGACAGTATCACTACAGAAAACTACAGGGGAACACAGCACCAACTACAAGGTTCAAAACACTCAACTATACTTTACTAAGCTACAGTTATTAACCACTGCTAACTGTCCATGAACTGTATCCCTCCCTGTAGATGGCTCACCTTTCCCATCAGTGCTGGAAGCCTCTTGCAGGTGACGAATAGACCTGCAAACACACACACACACACACACACACACACACATTATCCTCTGATGGCCCGTCAGGGAGGGAGAAGCACCCTTCTCAAACCCAACAGTAATTTGCCCTTCCCGGTTATACTGCCAACAAGGCAGATGCATTGTTCAGAAATTAAATGTTGGAATGTTCTAAGTAGCTGTCGATGGGAAAGCAGATAAAACACAGAAGCATTTGAATCAAGAACAAACAACAATTTGACCTGTTACAGTGTGAATCCTAAGTCAATACTCCACCTGCTTGACATACACCACTCTGTTTGAGTCGACTTGGCCATCGGCTATAAACAGGGCATCCGGCTCACACCCAGGAGGCAGCCCGGTTTCAAAACGAATGCAATTCATTTTAACGGTGCAAACTCCACAGCCAGCTGAAACTAACATTAAACCCTAATACTAACCATATAACAGGCAAAGAGGATGCCTCCACAACAGATGAGGTCAACATCTCCTACTAACAGTATACTGACCATACAACAGGGAAGAGGAAAGCTCCACAGCAGATGAGGTCAACCAGGAACAACATCTCCTACTAACAGTATACTGACCATACAACAGGGAAGAGGAAAGCTCCACAGCAGATGAGGTCAACCAGGAACAACATCTCCTACTAACAGTATACTGACCATACAACAGGGAAGAGGAAAGCTCCACAGCAGATGAGGTCAACCAGGAACAACATCTCCTACTAACAGTATACTGACCATACAACAGGGAAGAGGAAAGCTCCACAGCAGATGAGGTCAACTAGGAACAACATCTCCTACTAACAGTATACTGACCATACAACAGGGAAGAGGAAAGCTCCACAGCAGATGAGGTCAACCAGGAACAACATCTCCTACTAACAGTATACTGACCATACAACAGGGAAGAGGAAATCTCCACAGCAGATGAGGTCAACTAGGAACAACATCTCCTACTAAACAGTATACTGACCATACAACAGGGAAGAGGAAAGCTCCACAGCAGATGAGGTCAACCAGGAACAACATCTCCTACTAACAGTATACTGACCATACAACAGGGAAGAGGAAAGCTCCACAGCAGATGAGGTCAACTAGGAACAACATATCCTACTAACAGTATACTGACCATACAACAGGGAAGAGGAAAGCTCCACAGCAGATGAGGTCAACTAGGAACAACAACCCATACTAACAGTATACTGACCATACAACAGTGAAGAGGATGCCTCCACAACAGATGAGGTCAACTAGGAACAACATCTCCTACTAACAGTATACTGACCATACAACAGGGAAGAGGATGCCTCCACAACAGATGAGGTCAACTAGGAACAACATCTCCTACTAACAGTATACTGACCATACAACAGGGAAGAGGAAAGTCTCCTGAGTGGCGCAGTGGTCTAAGGCACTGCATCGCAGTGCTAACTGTGCCACTAGAGATCCTGGTTCGAATCCAGGCTCTGTCGCCGCCGGCCGCGACCGGGAGACTCATGGCCGGCGCACAATTGGCCCAGCGTCGTCCAGGGTAGGGGAGGGAATGGCCGGCAGGGATGTAGCTCAGTTGATAGAGCATGGCGTTTGCAACGCCAGGGTTGTGGGTTCGCTTCCCACGGGGGGCCAGTATAAAAAAAATATGTATTCACTAACTGTAAGTCGCTCTGGATAAGAGCGTCTGCTAAATGACTAAAATGTAAAATGTAATGTAAAATGAAAGCTCCACAGCAGATGAGGTCAACTAGGAACAACATCTCCTACTAACAGTATACTGACCATACAACAGGGAAGAGGAAAGCTCCACAGCAGATGAGGTCAACTAGGAACAACATCTCCTACTAACAGTATACTGACCATACAACAGGGAAAAGGATGCCTCCACAACAGATGAGGTCAACTAGGAACAACATCTCCTACTAACAGTATACTGACCATACAACAGGGAAGAGGATGCCTCCACAACAGATGAGGTCAACCAGGAACAACATCTCCTACTAACAGTATACTGACCATACAACAGGGAAGAGGAAAGCTCCACAGCAGATGAGGTCAACTAGGAACAACATCTCCTACTAACAGTATACTGACCATACAACAGGGAAGAGGAAAGCTCCACAGCAGATGAGGTCAACCAGGAACAACATCTCCTACTAACAGTATACTGACCATACAACAGGGAAGAGGAAAGCTCCACAGCAGATGAGGTCAACTAGGAACAACATCTCCTACTAACAGTATACTGACCATACAACAGGGAAAAGGATGCCTCCACAACAGATGAGGTCAACTAGGAACAACATCTCCTACTAACAGTATACTGACCATACAACAGGGAAGAGGAACGCTCCACAGCAGATGAGGTCAACTAGGAACAACATCTCCTACTAACAGTATACTGACCATACAACAGGGAAGAGGAAAGCTCCACAGCAGATGAGGTCAACTAGGAACAACATCTCCTACTAACAGTATACTGACCATACAACAGGGAAGAGGATAGCTCCACAGCAGATGAGGTCAACCAGGAACAGAACCTCCTTCCACAGGGCATACTCACTAGAGCCCTCCTCTGTAGACTCTATTATGATGTAGGCTATGTTGGCCAGAACCTAGGAGAGGAAGGAGAGATTTAGAGAGAGGAGGGGGGAGGGGGGAGATTCAGAGAGTCAAAACTGTTGGAAGTTTGCCAGAGATTTAGAAGAATACATCACTAAATGTATCTTAGTCAGATCATTGGTTAATGAGTATACTTGTAGAGGGAGGACAATGCAACCCCCCCAGGTGTACCTGTAGAGGGAGGACAATCATGAAGATCTTCTTCTCCTTGTCTGACAGGATGTATTTAACGAAGGCCCAGCCAGTACCAATCAACGCCAGAGTAATGAACAGCAGAGCGCCCTTCAACCTGCACACAACACACACACACGTTATATTACACACAACACACACACGTTATATTACACACAACACACACACACACACGTAACAGACAAAACACACACACATAGACAAAACACACACATCCATTCTGTTTTACTCATTTCATATGTATATACTGTATTCTACTGTATTCTAGTCAATGCCACTCAGACATTGCTCGTCCTAATATTTATATATTTCTTTAATTCCATTCTTTTACTTTTAGATGTGTGTATTGTTGTGAATTGTTAGATACTACTGCACTGTTGGAGCTAGGAACACAAGCATTTCGCTGCACCCGCAATAACATCTGCGAAACATGTGTATGTGATATTACATATACACGTATGAAACAGACACACACACTCATCCATCCATATTATACACACACACACAGATGCATGGGCACAACTTTGGTTTTTAGAAGTGGGTGGGGGGGGGGGGACGTCAGTATTATTAGATGTTTATCCAGTTGGATATAAACACTCCAAAACAGCCAACCCGACCGCGTGGAGGCGTCCGCATGGTCCTAAAGCACACCGCTGCCTCGTTTTGTATCACATTCCAATTATAAAACTCTGGGGGGGGGGCAAAAACGGCATTTCAGAATATGTGTGTGGGGGGGGGGGGGGGGGGAACGGATGGACGGACGGACGGACATGTCCTCCCCGTCCCCAGTGAAAGTTGCGTCCCTACACAGATGTATCATTCACACACACACACACCAGAAATGTGACCAGAGTGAAACAGAAGCCAGACTCACAGGTGAGTGATGTAGTACATGACAGCCCAGCCCTCAATGGGGTGTCCCTCGGTGTTGATGAAGTGGTAGTTGATCTGACAGAGAGAGAAAGAGCAACATTCTATAGGATATTACATCATAGGCCATAGTCATTTAGTGGGGTTGGTTAGGTGGAGGATGTATGTGGAGGTCTGCGTGAGTATTTGGGTTTCTCTGTGTGTGTTTCTCTCTCTGTGTGTGTGTGTGTGTGTGGAGGTCAGTATCTGTGTGTGTCTACATGTGTGTCCACGTGTGTGTGTGTGTCCACGTGTGTGTGGGTTGTACTCACGCTGTGGAAGACCAGGGAGATGGACTTGGTGAAGGCCAGAGCTGCCATCAGCCAGTGGATCTTAAACACACTGTACCTACAGAGAGAGAGAGGAGAGAGAGAGAGGACAAGAGAGAGAGAGGAGAGAGGGAGAGAGGACAAGAGAGAGAGAGAGAGGAAGAGAGGACGAGAGAGGAGAGGAAGAGAGGACAAGAGAGGATAGCAGAGGAGGAGGAGAAGAGGGGAGAGGGTTATTAACTGCTAGTGTGTGTGTGTGTGTGTGTGTGTGTGTGTGTACCTGCTGCTTCATCAGTGTGTACACCCAGAACATAGCTGCTACAGGTAAAAACCCTGTGTGTGTCAGGGTTTCCATTAGCTGGTATTTGATGGCTTTTGTCCGATCAAATAAAATTGTAGCCGGCCAAACACACTATACCAGGGCTGCCAGTCATACACCCTTCAGCACCGCCCTCTTCTCTCACTGCCTTGTGAGCTGCTGAGAGAGAGAGAGAGAGAGAGACAGAGAGAGAGAGAGAGAGAGAGAGAGAGAGAGGGAGACAGAGACAGAGAGAGACAGAGAGAGAGAGAGAGACAGAGAGAGAGAGAGAGAGAGAGAGAGAGAGAGAGAGAGAGAGAGAGAGAGAGAGAGAGACAGAGAGAGACAGAGAGACAGAGAGACAGAGAGAGCACCTTGGGTACTGTTGATTGTCAAGATGGAGGCCTCTTTCGTTGCAGTTCAACGAAGAGTAGAGAGTAGGCCTATAGGGAAAAGCCTACAAGGGGAATGTCCTCCATACGGACAAGTTTACCGTGCAACTCGCTATTCAGGTAGGATGCAATTTTGAAACTTTAATGCATTTATTTTTTCATATTTAGAATTTGTTTTATCATTAGTGTTACTGTATATCATTGATGTTATTGTGGCCTATTGATTATATATTTATTATTATTTATGTTGTAAAATAAACATCATTAGCCTATTGCTGTCATTTGTTGGGTACGGTAGGCACTAGCCTTTCTTGGTAATTGCTACAATACAGCCTGTTCCAAACTTCTGTGACGGTTTCAACTATTTGCAAGTGTTTTGCTTCATTCTGTTGAGCCATTTCCTTTGGCCAAATTAAAGTCGTGTTTGCCGCAATATAATATCCTGTTTGTATTTTCCCTATAAAAACAACGGCTTGACCTTTGACATGACCCTAATAAAGTTGCCAACTTTTGTAAAGGTTGGGTGTGGTTATTCTCCTATGATCCTGCAGGCCTGTGATATGAAGGCAGTACGCAGCAGCGCTCCAACTGACTGACTGTCCAACTTGAGGTTAGGAAGAGAGTTACTCCTATAATTTAACAATATAATACTCATGTTTATAAAAAATATATATATTCTGATCGAAGATGAACGAATTAGCCTTCTCCTGTATGCCTATATGTAATAATACATCAAAATATATTTTTAAAAAAAATGTGGGGGTGGTTATATTTGTCTGTTAATTGTGGGCGTTTCTTGTCCAAGTGTGTAATGGAAATGTGTTACTTATCCCGACTCCCCCCTGAGACACCCGCAGGGAGTGGGGTCACTGCAAGGGACACCATTGTCCAGCACCCCTGGAGCAATTGGGGATAAGTGCCTTGCTCAAGGGCACAGCGACAGATTTTTGTTTACCTTGTCGGCTCCAGGAACCAAACGAGCAACCTTTCGGTAACTGGGCCAAAACGTTCTAACCTCCAAGCTACCTCCCATCCCGTTTAGCAGAGAAGGATAAATAAACGCATGTTGGTGTCGTAGCATGCCGCTGGCATCTCTCTCTCTCTGGGGCAAGGCCTAAGCTTCTCTTCCTTTAGACACATTTATTATATAAATATCATACATCCTATAGGCATATACATGTAATGCCCTGAAGCATTTAGTGCTCAAATCTCTGACAGCTGAACCATGAGGTGGACAATTATTGTGTTAGGAAAGCCTAAAAAACAAACAAACAAACAAAAAAAGCTATAACGTTTAGCCAATGCTACACATCAAAACACAAGGTCTTTCTGTAATTGGTTACAGGCTGTTTTTAAAGGACATGTAAATGTGGCCAACATCCCTGGTTTGTTGCTGGTGCTGGATGCGTGGCTGGACACCCTAATGGGTTACGGCACCACCCCAATGCAATATGGATGTCCGATAAACGTACATCTTCCCGGTCACTTGTCCGGCGCCAGGTTTTCCTATTAGAAACCCTGGTGTGGGTACCTGTGCTTCAGCAGTGTGTAGACCCAGACCATGGCTATAATGAAGAAGACTCCAGCCATGAAGATGTAGAGATGGGGGAGAGGGATCTCTGCTGCCGACAGGTAACCTCCTGGGTTCTTCTCCGTCACCTCCACCTGGACACGGACACACACGTCATCATATTACACAAAGAAGTGCGAACACAATATATAACACACATACACACAAATCACACACAAGGTAACGCAGTACACCACTCACGTTGAGATTGAAGGGGTGGTTGATGCCTGGCAGAATGTTGTCACAGTAGTGGAAGTTGAGGTTGTACAGGCCCTCATCCAACTGGCCAATCACCATGTGGAACTGTGGAGAGGGAGGGGCCACGGTCATAAACACACAGCAGTTTGAAGGTTGAACAATGTTGTGTGGAAAACTAAAAGCTGTGGAAAGGTTGGAGAATTATTTGAGAATGTCTGTAAAAAAGGTTGTTTTAAGGTTGTCGATTGAAGGTATTTAAACGTTGTGTAAAGGTTGTGTGAAGGTTAGTGGACTCACGCTGAAGCTGTACGAGCCGTTGATTTTCTGCACATCCAGAGTCAGCCCGTTGATCCGCCCCACCTGGAGAAACATAGATGTTAAACACACAGAGACACACACACACACACACACACACACACACACAGAGACACAGACACACACGCAGAGAGAGACACAGACACACACACAGAGAGACACACAGAGAGACACACACAGAGACACATACACAGAGAGACACACAGAGAGACACACAGAGACACACCTGGTTGGTAGGTTTTTTAGTCTCCATTTTGCTCAACTCTGCCTTTCCTTCTTTCTCCTCCTTGGGTTCTGGCTTCTCTTCCTCCTTCTTCCCCTCTTGCATCACTCCATCTTTCTTTTCCTCCTTCCCCTCTTGCATCACTCCATCTTTCTTTTCCTCCTTCCCCTCTTGCATCACTCCATCTTTCTTTTCCTCCTTCCCATCTTGCATCACTCCATCTTTCTTTTCCTCCTTCCCATCTTGCATCACTCCATCTTTCTTTTCCTCCTTCCCCTCTTTCATCACTCCATCTTTCTTTTCTTCCTCCACTTTCTTTACATCTTTCTTCTGTTCTTTCACCTTCACGTCCTCAGGGGCCTCTACCGCTCTTCTTCTCCTGGAACCTGAACACACAGCCAATCAGAAGACAGCACATAATGATGATGATGATGCAACGTGAATCCTGTGTAGCTCAGTTGGTAGAGCATGGCGTTTGCAACGCCAGGGTTGTGGGTTCGTTTCCCACGGGGGGCCAGTATGAAAAAATATAAAAATAAAATACAATGTATGCACTCACCAACTGTAAGTCGCTCTGGATAAGAGTGTCTGCTAAATCACTAAAATGTCTAAAATGTGAATAAATGGAACGTGAATAAACGCTAACCTTGATACTCTTTAGTCAGGTTATATAACGACAACACTACTCTTTAGTCAGCTTATATAATAGACAGCAATACTCTTTAGTCAGGTTATATAACGACAACACTACTCTTTAGTCAGGTTATATAACGACAACACTACTCTTTAGTCAGGTTATATAACGACAACACTACTCTTTAGTCAGGTTATATAACGACAACACTACTCTTTAGTCAGGTTATATAATAGACAACACTACTCTTTAGTCAGGTTATATAACGACAACACTACTCTTTAGTCAGCTTATATAATAGACAGCACTACTCTTTAGTCAGGTTATATAACGACAACACTACTCTTTAGTCAGGTTATATAACGACAACACTACTCTTTAGTCAGGTTATATAACGACAACACTACTCTTTAGTCAGGTTATATAACGACAACACTACTCTTTAGTCAGGTTATATAACGACAACACTACTCTTTAGTCAGGTTATATAACGACAACACTACTCTTTAGTCAGGTTATATAACGACAACACTACTCTTTAGTCAGGATATATAACGACAACACTACTCTTTAGTCAGGTTATATAACGACAACACTACTCTTTAGTCAGGTTATATAACGACAACACTACTCTTTAGTCAGGTTATTTAACGACAACACTACTCTTTAGTCAGGTTATATAATAGACAACACTACTCTTTAGTCAGGTTATATAATAGACAACACTACTCTTTAGTCAGGTTATTTAACGACAACACTACTCTTTAGTCAGGTTATATAATAGACAACACTACTCTTTAGTCAGGTTATATAACGACAACACTACTCTTTAGTCAGGTTATATAACGACAACACTACTCTTTAGTCAGGTTATTTAACGACAACACTACTCTTTAGTCAGGTTATATAATAGACAACACTACTCTTTAGTCAGGTTATATAACGACAACACTACTCTTTAGTCAGGTTATATAACGACAACACTACTCTTTAGTCAGGTTATATAACGACAACACTACTCTTTAGTCAGGTTATATAACGACAACACTACTCTTTAGTCAGGATATATAACGACAACACTACTCTTTAGTCAGGTTATATAATAGACAACACTACTCTTTAGTAAGGAATTTTATAAGGGAAAAGATTTGTTTTGGGAATTTTCGTAATACTTTCAATATCATTAATGTCCATGTTGGTTCTATTCCTGGAAATGCCCTTGTTCGGAGCAAAGGATCCCAATTTCAAACTCCCAAAAAGTGTTTAGAATTCTATAAACTGGCAATAATGAATATTAACTGACAAAATATTGTGTGTAGTTTCTTGCAATAGCCCTCTGGGATTTTAAAGAATATTTCTAATCAAAACTTTGATTCCTAAAAGAGGTGTCCAGAGATTGTCAACTCCCTCAGATTTGTCTAAAATCCTAAATGAATCAGGAATGAGCAGGGGCAGCTAAACCATAAGGACCCCTTTTTATGTCCTCATTACATGTAGTGCAGCAAGACCACTCATAGTCTATAAAGTTCAGAATGTTCTGTACACTCAGTGTATATATTTCAAATTAATATTAAGACAAATATTTGTGGGGGGGAAAAAGTTGAGATTGTCCCATCTTTCAAGTATCTCTGAGCTCTAAAACAGCAACATTTTCTCTCAGCCTCATGGCAAAATGTGTAAAATATTATGAGATTAGCTATAAAACAACACATTTTTCTCTGCACCATGGCAACAACCCCCACCCCTCCGGAACTGCGCTACGCCACTGCTATCGTACTGCGTTGTATTGAAGGGAGGTGTCTAGTGCCGACCTGAGTCTTTATTGAGTGTCTTGTTTGTCTTCAGCTTGGTCAAGACGCTGTCCTGGTCTCCATAAGACTTCACATTGACTCTACAGGAGAGAGGAGGACACACAGTTCATGTATTCACTAGGCACAAAAACACAGCTGATTTGATCCCTCTCACCCACACAGACAGACAACCCTACCTGAGGTTGTTGGTGTCAATGAGGAAGAGGAAGAGGGGCTCATCGCTGTTTTGTTTGCTGAGTGGACACACCTCCGTTTCCTCCGCCTGGAGAACAAACATTACAACACAACCTTTATAAGCATTACCCTATCATAACCTTTTAGAAACATTACAACACAACCTTTATAAGCATAACCTTACCATAACCTTTTAGAAACATTACAACACAACCTTCTATAAGCATAACCTTACCATAACCTTTTAGAAACATTACTACACATCTTTCTATAAGCATTACCTTCCCATAACCTTTTAGAAACATTACAACAACATTCCATTAGGCCTATATGAATCCTACCTTTGAAGCACATCTCATGAACAGCAGATCCTTATCCTTTTCCTTTCTTCCTGGGCCAATCAGATGAGCCTAGACCTACTGTCAAGTTACCAGGTTGCTAGGTAACATGACTCAACAACCTTGTTTGTTATCAAAACAATAATAAGCGGTACGGGAAAAGTTTTTTTTTTTTTTTAACGGCTCTTGACATGGTTTGTGAAATTATATCAAAATGGCGCAGGAAGAAAAAAAGTTGCTCCAGTAATATGAGTCATATTTTGAACCGTTTGATCTAGAGAAGCCGTTTTCTTTGCTGTAAAGCTGCTTGACTGTTGCGGAGCGGTTTTTCCTCTCTGGGATCGCTGCGAGGCAGCGAACTTGCAAAGCCTATCAGACTGGCGTGGCCTGTGCTCTTAGTTATACCAGGGATGAAACCATACACAACGTATCATCTTTGCTCGCTCTGCATACTGCTCCGATGTATCAAATGTACAAGTGTTACAGCAGAAGACTGATCTGGGTCTGCATCCCCTCTTGCCATCATGGCTACATTATATTTAAAGAACTGATGGAGGAATAGATTACAGCTGATATTCACATGAAAGTGAAGTGGACATTGTTGGAACGGCACATAAGAGACTAAATGTGGTAGCATCATATGAAACGGTACTATGGTATTCTAAAATGTTGGTATCATAAGTATCATGATGTTTTGGTACCGTGATATTACCGTGGTACCGGTATATCGTGCAACACTACTACTGATAGTAAAACATAATGTATCACCTAGCATATCTACTGATAGTAAAACATAATGTATCACCTAGCATATCTACTGATAGTAAAACATAATGTATCACCTAGCATATCTACTGATAGTAAAACATAATGTATCATGCTCTATCTACTGATAGTAAAACATAATGTATCATGCTCTATCTACTGATAGTAAAACATAATGTATCACCTAGCATATCTACTGATAGTAAAACATAATGTATCACCTAGCATACAGTGCATTTGTAAAGTATTCAGACCCCTTCACTTTCTCCACATTTTGTTACGTTACAGTCTTATTCTTAAAATGGATCAAATCTTTTTTTCCCCCCTCATCAATCTACACACAATACCCCATAATGACAAAGCAAAAACAGTTTATTTTTTATTGTGCAATATCTATTTAATTACTATGGACTTGCGATCTATGTAGGCAGGTAAACATGCCAAAATTAAAACAGGATGTATTTATTGATGTATCAAGATAAAATATTGTATTCAGGCAACATATGAGATGTGAATGGGCAACATTTAATTCCAAAGTGAGAGTTTATTTTCTCTCGCTTCAGAACAAATAATTTCAATACATTTTGCATCGTTTTTTCGTGGTTGCGTCATATTTCTGTTCACACTTTCCGTTGAAGTATCGATGCATGCTTCAAAATATGAACAAACGGAGTACGCATCCGAGAAGTGCCCTCCGTGCTCCGTTTCGCATACTTTGATTTGGACTCATACCCCGACCCTCCAGTGATCGGAGCACGGTAGATTGCATTTTGAGAAACACCCCAATGTCTCACACAGTAGCCTATATCTTACCTCCCTATCTACTGATAGTAAAATGTATACTATGGCATTGTTGAATAGTCGATTTTGATTGGCTGGAGGGCATTCTAGAGCGTGCACTCATTTCAGATAACAGGACAGTTGCAAAAGTGATTTGATTTGATGAGATCTACTCACTGTGTAGGACAGGACTCCATTAACACGAGACTTGGAGAGACTGAATCCCACCTAGAGAGAGAGAGCGAGAGAGAGAACAATGATACAATTCACTAACTGGAGACAACACAGCCAGAGAGAGCAAGCTGCACACACCAGTTGTTCTTACAGGGTGCTTGCCGTTGTCCTCAGGCAGTGTCAGGGAGAGAACGTTGACGTCCAGAGTTCCGTTGGCAAAGAAACCAAAGGTGTTGAGATGAACCACAAATCTCCTGTCATTCTGAAAGAGAGAGATGGGAAAGAGAGAGAGAGAGGGAGGGATGGGGGAAAGAGGGAGAGGGAGGGGCGAGAGAGAGGGCGAGAGACAGAGGGGGGAGAGAGGGCGAGAGAGAAATGACGGGGGGAGAGGGCGGGAGAGAAATGGGGGGGAGAGAGGGCGGGAGAGAAATGAGGGGGGGAGAGAGGGCGGGACAGAAATTAGAGAGAGAGAGAAGGTGGGAGAGAAATGAGGGGGAGAGAAATGGAGGGAGAGAAATGAGGGGGGAGAGAGGGCGGGAGAGAAATGGGGGGAGAGAGGGCAGGAGAGAAATGGGGGAGAGGGCGGGAGAGAAATGAGGGGGAGAGAAATGGAGGGAGAGAAATGAGGGGGGAGAGAGGGCGGGGGAGAAATTAGGGGGGAGAGAGGGCGGGAGAGAAATGGGGGAGAGGGCGGGAGAGAAATGAGGGGGAGAGAAATGAGGGGAGGAGAGGGCGGGAGAGAAATGAGGGGGGAGAGAGGGCGGGGGAGAAATTAGGGGGGAGAGAAATGGAGGGAGAGAAATGAGGGGGGGAGAGGGCGGGAGAGAAATGAGGGGGGGAGAAATGGAGGGAGATAAATGGGGAGAGAGAGATAAATGGGGAGAGAGAAATGGAAGGAGATAAATGGGGGGGAGAGAGAGGGCGGGAGAGAAATGAGGGGGGAGAGAAATGGGGGGAGAGAGGGCGGGAGAGAAATGGGGGAGAGAGGGCGGGAGAGAAATGAGGGGGAGAGAAATGGAGGGAGAGAAATGAGGGGGGGAGAAATTTGAGGGAGAGAAATGAGGGGGGAGAGAAATGAGGGGGGGAGAGAGGGCGGGAGAGAAATGAGGGGGGGAGAGAGGGCGGGAGAGAAATGAGGGGGGGGCGGGAGAGAAATTAGGGAGGAGAGAGGGCGGGAGAGAAATTAGGGGGAGAGAGGGCGGGAGAGAAATGAGGGGGGAGAAATGGAGGGAAATAAATGGGGGGGAAATGAGGGGGAGAGAAATGGGGGAGAGAAATGAGGGGGGGAGGGCGGGAGAGAAATGAGGGGGGGAGAGAGGGCGGGAGAGAAATGAGGGGGGGAGAGGGCGGGAGAGAAATGAGGGGGGGAGAGAGGGCGGGAGAGAAATGAGGGGGGGAGAAATGGAGGGAAATAAATGGGGGGGAAATGAGGGGGAGAGAAATGGGGGAGAGAAATGAGGGGGGGAGAGAGGGCGGGAGAGAAATGAGGGGGGGAGAGAGGGCGGGAGAGAAATGAGGGGGAGAGAGGGCGGGAGAGAAATGAGGGGGGAGAAATGGAGGGAAATAAATGGGGGGGAAATGAGGGGGAGAGAAATGGGGGAGAGAAATGAGGGGGGGAGGGCGGGAGAGAAATGAGGGGGGGAGAGAGGGCGGGAGAGAAATGAGGGGGGGAGAGGGCGGGAGAGAAATGAGGGGGGAGAGAGGGCGGGAGAGAAATGAGGGGGGGAGAAATGGAGGGAAATAAATGGGGGAGAGAAATGGGGGAGAGAAATGGAGGGAGATAAATGGGGGGGGGGGGGGGAGCAAGGAGTGAGGTGACATTTGTTATGAAAGTATGACAACTGTAGGATGAAAACATCAATGTGGCAAATGGATCATGAGAACACTCAGGCTGTAGTTAGTGTATCTAGCTTTTGTAGCTATCTGAATACTTTAACATCTCAGCTGATGTAACGTTAGCCAGCTAGCTAACTGACCATTTTCTAGTTGTTAAAAATCAGACACATTAAAGGTTGCCTCGCTAGCAAGCTATTTAATTAGCTAGCTATGTAATTAGCTAATAGCAGCTAGCAAACAGAGTTGCAGAAATCCCCTGACGTATGTGCTACACGTTAGCTAGCTAGCTTAGGTATGGCTGAAATGTGCAAATGAAAGTTAGCTAGCGTGATGCATTTTGAACAACTAAAATTTTTTAAACTTTGCTAGCACTATCCCCATTTCGTATATTATTGGCTATAAGTACACATTACCTGAGAACACAGACCATTAAGTAACGTTAAAGCAATATTGGTGTTATTTTACCTTTAGGGCGAGTTTGTGTCTTCTTGCTTCGCAAAAGACCAACACCAGTACGAGCACAAAAACCGCTAAACCAACGCCTCCATGTCGTCCCATGGTAGCTAACAAGCTAGCTAGCCGGCTGGTAATATGTTACAAAACTAGAGTATACCCCTATTCACTACAGAATAAATTATATTCCTTGATAACAAGTGAAAATAATCAATTTTCCAAAACTATAAAGCTCCCCTAGTTCACACTTCCTGGTCTCATTGCTACTTACACGTCATCAGGGTAACGGGTGACCACTCTGCTACGGCGCCCCCAACCGGAGGGAAGGTATAGGACGGGAGGAAACTGGTGGGTTTGATCCCACACGATGTTCTGTTATCCAGAACTGAATATCGTTTCTAGATAAATATTTAATGTTGAAAATGCATCAGTCTGGTGCAAACTGAACCAAGTCAGTTAAATGATGATGATGGTGTTGTTGATGATGACTGCACTTTGGGACCTGGGACCAAAATAATCTCATACATTTTGTTCTTTCAAGGAATACATGATTTAATGAATGAATGTGATACATGTGTTTATTTAGGGAAAGAATGTGATGAAAATGTTAAAATATTAAAACATATAGTGCATTCAGAAAGTATTCAGACCACATTTTTGTACGTTACAGCCTTATTCTAAAATGGATGAAATAAATAAAATCCTCATAAATCTACACACAATACCCCATAATGACAAAGCAAAAACAGGTTTTTTGAAATGTTTGCAAATGTATTAAAAATAAAAAATAGAAATCCTTATTTACATACGTATTCAGTCCCTTTGCTATGAGACTCAACATTTAGCTCAGGTGCATCCTCTTTCCATTGATCATCCTTGAGATGTTTCAACAACTTGATTTGAGTCCACCTCTGGTCAATTCAATTGATTGGACATGATTTGGAAAGGCACACACCTGTCTATGTAAGGTCCCGCAGTTGACAGTGCATGTCAGAGCAAAAACCAAGCCATGGGTTCGAAGGAATTGTCCGTTGAGCTCCGAGACAGGATTGTGTCGAGGCACAGATCTGGGGAAGGGTACCAAAAAATGTTTGGAACCACCAAGACTCTTCCTAGAGCTGGCCGCCCGGCCAAACTGAGCAATCGGGGGAGAAGGGCCTTGGTCAGGGAGGTGACCAAGAACCCGATGGTCACTCTGACAGGGCTCCAGAGTTCCTCTGTGGAGATGGGAGAACCTTCCAGAAGGACAACTATCTCTGCAGCACTCCACTCCTCAGTAAAAGGCACATGACTGGTTGCATCACTGCCTGGCATGGCAACTGCTCGGCCGCCGACCGCAAGGCACTACAGAGGGTAGTGCATATGGCAAGTACATCACTGGGGCCAAGCTTCCTGCCATCCAGGACCTCTATATCAGGCGGTGTCAGACGAAGGCCCTAAAAATTGTCAAAGACTCCAGCCACCCTAGTCATAGACTGTTCTCTCTGCTACCGCACGGCAAGCGGTACCGGAGTGCCAAGTCTATGTCCAAAAGGCCTAGACCTCAGACGGGGACGAAGGTTAATCTTCCAACAGGACAACGACCCTAAGCACACAGCCAAGACAACGCAGGAGTGGCTTCGGGACAAGTCTCTGAATGTCCTTGAGTGGCCCAGCCAGAGCCCGGACTTGAACCCGATCGAACATCTCTGGAGAAACATGAAAATAGCTGTGCAGAGACGCTTCTCATCCAACCTGACAGAGCTTGAGAGGATCTGCAGAGAAGAATGGGAGAAACTCCCCAAATAAAGGTGTGCTGAGCTTGTAGCTAAATACCCAAGAAGACTCAAGGCTGTAATCGCTGCCAATGGTGCTTCTACATTTTTACATTTTACATTTTAGTCATTTAGCAGACGCTCTTATCCAGAGCGACTTACAGTTAGTGAATACATATTTTTTTATACTGGCCCCCCGTGGGAATCGAACCCACAACCCTGGCGTTGCAAACGCCATGCTCTATCAACTGAGCTACATCCCTGCCGGCCATTCCCTCCCCTACCCTGGACGACACTGGGCCAATTGTGCGCCGCCCATGAGTCTCCCGGTCGCAGCCGGCTGCGACAGAGCCTGGATTCGAACCAGGATCTAGTGGCACAGTTAGCACTGTGATGCAGTGCCTTAGACCACTGCGCCACTCAGGAGTACTGAGTAAAAGGTCTGAATACTGCAGCTGAAAAACATCCCCACAGCATGATGCTGCTACCACCATGCTTCACCGTAGGGATGGTGCCAGGTTTCCTCAGACGTGATGCTTGGCATTCAGGCCAAAGAGTTCAATCTTGGTTTCATCAAACCAGAGAATCTTGTTTCTCATGGTCTGAATGCCTTTTAGGTGCCTTTTGGCAAACTCAAAGCGGGATGTCATGTGCCTTTTAATGAGGAGTGGCTTCCGTCTGGCCACTCAACCATAAATGCCAGATTGGTGGAGTACTGCAGAGATGGCTGTCCTTCTGAGGGTTCTCCCATCTCCACAGACGAACTCTTGAGCTCTGTCAGTGACCAAATCATGTGCCTTTCCAAATCATATCCAATCATTTTAATTTCCCACAGGTGGACTCCAATCAAGTTGTAGAAACATTTCAAAGATGATCAATGGAAACAGGATGCAACTGAGCTCAATTTCGAGTCTCATAACAAAGGGTCTGAATACTTATAAGGTATTTGTTTTTTATTTTTAATATATTTGCAAAAATGTCTAAAAACCTGTTTTCACTGTCATTATGGGGCATCGTGTGGAGATCGATTAGGATCATTTTTAAAATCCAGTTTAGAATAAAGCTGTAACGTAACAAAATGTGGAAAAAGTAAAGGGGTCTCCTATCTTAACTTAAATAACATATTCTGGGCGTTCTGCCAGATGGTCCTAAAGAGGGGGACATGTCACCCCCCCCCCCCCCCCCCCCCCCCCTCCCCTCATATCTTTACCAAGCACAGGCAGGAACCAAGGATTATTTATGAAACTAAAACAAGATTAACATTTTCAAGGCTGTTTCTTCACATGCTAAAATGTTCCATCACAAGGCATTTATAAGTTATATTCTTCAGGAATCAATTAAATATAATTCATTTAAATCCCAGATTGCTGCTTTAGGATAAACACTTTTCACTACATATTTATTTGGAAGCCACTGATTTGATTATCTCAAGTCTATTCGATCTTCATGGACAGATGGACAGACAACAGCAGTAGGAGCTGCAGGCCCAGGATGCTGGACCTGGACAGGAGCTGCTGGTAGTGGTACCACAGGCCTGCGGGGTTGGACCTGGACAGGAGCTGCTGGTAGTGGTACCACAGGCCCGTGGGGTTGGACCTGGACAGGAGCTGCTGGTAGTGGTACCACAGGCCCGTGGGGTTGGACCTGGACTGGAGCTGCTGGTAGTGGTACCACAGGCCCGTGGGGTTGGACCTGGACAGGAGCTGCTGGTAGTGTTACCACAGGCCCGTGGGGTTGGACCTGGACAGGAGCTGCTGGTAGTGGTACCACAGGCCCGTGGGGTTGGACCTGGACAGGAGCTGCTGGTAGTGGTACCACAGGCCCGTGGGGTTGGACCTGGACAGGAGCTGCTGGTAGTGGTACCACAGGCCCGTGGGGCTGGACCTGGACAGGAGCTGCAAGTAGTGGTACCACAGGCCCGTGGGGTTGGACCTGGACAGGAGCTGCTGGTAGTGGTACCACAGGCCCGTGGGGTTGGACCTGGACTGGAGCTGCTGGTAGTGGTACCACATGCCCGTGGGGTTGGACCTGGACAGGAGCTGCTGGTAGTGGTACCACAGGCCCGTGGGGTTGGACCTGGACAGGAGCTGCTGGTAGTGGTACCACAGGCCCGTGGGGTTGGACCTGGACAGGAGCTGCTGGTAGTGGTACCACAGGCCCGTGGGGTTGGACCTGGACAGGAGCTGCAGGTGTACACATAATACATTTTACAACACATAACCATTATCATTGTTTGTGATGATGAGGTCATCAGGGATGAGACTAATAGAACTAGAAGACTTGATGAGAACATTTCATAATCATCATTTAATAACAGCAACACCCGTAATTCTACTTCTATTCCTAATGCTACTACTTCCACCTACACCACACGCTCATTTGAGTTTAGCTCTACATTTCCGTTACCTGGCAACCAGACAAGTCTGTTCCATTCATTTTCAGTACTGCCCTTTTCTTTCAGAAGAAGATCAAACTCTTTAACAACAGTTTCTAAGAACAACTGAAAAGTGGAGAAGTAGTTTTCATAGGATTGGAAATCCACAAATTCTGCTGTCTGGAACACAAAGCAAGAGTCAGTATCTACGATCTTACATGTAATGTGAATATACTGAGGTCACAGCTAAATAAATATCTAAAGTTGTAATCTCTTCATGGCTTATAGATATTACTGTTGGGTTGATCCTATATCCATGTGTAATATTTGTGGAGAGGATGTATGGTTTGTTCGGGGTTAGATTGCAGTGAGGAGTTGTTTCAATCAAGGTCTCTTTGTCTCCATTCCTTGTCTTCCTCTCATCCTGCACCTTGAGAATCAACAATGGACATATAAATTGTGCTTCAATCAAATACATGTTGCTTGTAGGTCATATGTTTTCATCACAATACATATCTGCTTTGTTAGTTTCAATCAGCTGTGTTTACTTTAGCTTGCCTTGCATAATGGAACGAATGAAACAGTCACAATAGTGCAAACTCAAAGCTAAATCAAGCACACATCAAGTACTTTGACATACAGTGCCTTGCAAAAGTATTCATCCCCCTTGGCGTTTTTCCTATTTTGTTGCATTACAACCTGTAAATTAAATTGATTTTTATTTGGATTTCATGAAATGGACATACACAAAATAGTCCAAATTGCTGAAGTGAAATGAAAAAAATATTTTTTTCACAAAATTCTAAAAAAAAATAATGGAAAAGTGGTGCGTGCATATGTATTCACCCCCTCTGCTTTGAAGCCCCTAAATAAGATCTGGTGCAACCAATTACCTTAAGAAGTCACATAATTAGTTAAATAAAGTCCACCTGTGTGCAATCTAAGTGTCACATGATCTGTCACATGATCTCAGTATATATACACCTGTTCTGAAAGGCCCCAGAGTCTGCAACACCACTAAGTAAGGGGCACCACCAAGCAAGCGGCACCATGAAGACCAAGGAGCTCTCCACACAGGTCAGGGACAAAGTTGTGGAGAAGTACAGATCAGGGTTGGGTTATAAAAAAATATCCGAAACTTTGAACATCCCACTAAGCACCATTAAATCCATTATTAAAAAATTTAACGAATATGGCACCACAACAAACCTGCCAAGAGAGGGCCGCCCACCAAAACTCACGGACCAGGCAAGGAGGGCATTAATCAGAGAGGCAACAAAGAGACCAAAGATAACCCTGAAGGAGCTGCAAAGCTCCACAGCGGAAATTGGAGTATCTGTCCATAGGACCACTTTAAGCCAAACACTCCACAGAGCTGGGCTTTACAGAAGAGTGGCCAGAAAAAAGCCATTGCTTAAAGAAAAAAATAAGCAAACACGTTTGGTGTTTGCCAAAAGCCATGTGGGAGAATCCCCAAACATATGGAAGAAGGTACTCTGGTCAGATGAGATTAAAATTGAGCTTTTTGGCCATCAAGGAAAACTCTATGTCTGGCGCAAACCCAACACCTCTCATCACCCCGAGAACACCATCCCCACAGTGAAGCATGGTCGTGGCAGCATCATGCTGTGGGGATGTTTTCATTGGCAGGGACAGGGAAACTGGTCAGAATTGAAGGAATGATGGATGCTGCTAAAAACAGGGAAATTCTTGAGGGAAACCTGTTTCTGTCTTCCAGAGATTTGAGACTGGAACGGAGGTTCACCTTCCAGCAGGACAATGACCCTAAGCATACTGCTAAAGCAACACTTGAGTGGTTAAAGGGAAACATTTAAATGTCTTGTCAAAGCCCAGACCTCAATCCAATTGAGAATCTGTGGTATGACTTAAAGATTGCTGTACACCAGCGGAACCCATCCAATTTGAAGGAGCTGGAGCAGTTTGGCCTTTGAAGATTGGGCAAAAATCCCAGTGGCTAGATGTGCCAAGCTTATAGAGACATACCCCAAGAGACTTGCAGCTGTAATTTCTGCAAAAAGGTGGCTCTACAAAGTATTGATTTTGGAGGGGTGAATAGTTATGCACGCTCAAGTTTTCTGTTTTTTTGGTCTTATTTCTTGTTTGTATAAAAAATATTTTGCATCTTCAAAGTGGTAGGCATGTTGTGTAAATCAAATGATACAAACCCCCCAAAAATCCATTTTAATTCCAGGTTGTAAGGCAACAAAATAGGAAAAATGCCAAGGGAGGTGAATACTTTCGCAAGCCACTGTAATTACTTGACTCTGGTCTGATTTCAACTAGTATATGAACATGCATTCTTGAGGCACAGGGCACATTTTATTGTTTCCATGTTGTGCGTTTGACACTGCCAGCTTGGTGGAATTCCAGCCAGATAGAAGTGGGGTATGAAATGTTATGCTGACCTCCCTGATCACAACATTACTGGGAAGCAACAACACATTCAGGATGGACCTCTCTTCAGGGACAAACAGTTGGTAGAATAACAACACAAGCCCCTGGATAGGGAAGACAGGAGCCTCATCCTTGGTGAGGCCATAATCAGAGAATCCAGTGATGTTTATTATGATCTATGTTTCTGTTGTCTAGATAACCCTGAAGGAGCTGCTATTTCAGCCACAGCCGTTGCTGACGGGTATAACATCGAACACACAGCCATGCAATCGCCATAGACAAACATTGGCAGTAGAATGGCCTTACTGAAGAGCTCAATGACTTTCAACGTGGCACCGTCATAGGATGCCACCTTTCCAACAAATCAGTTAGTCAAATTTCTGCCCTGCTAGAGCTGCCCCGGTCAACTGTAAGTGCTGTTATTGTGAAGTGGAAACGTCTAGGAGCAACAACGACTCACCCGCGAAGTGGTAGGCCACACAAGCTCACAGAACGGGACTGCCGAGTGCTGAAGCGCGTAAAAATCGTCTGTACTCGGTTGCTACACTCACTACCGAGTTCCAAACTGCCTCTTGAAGCAACATCAGCACAGAAACTGTTCGTTGGGAGCTTCATTAAATGGGTTTCCATGGCCGAGCAGCCACACACAAGCCTAAGAACACCATGCGCAATGCGTCAGCTGGAGTGGTGTAAAGCTTGCCGTCATTGGACTCTGGAGCAGTGGAAACGCGTTCTCTGGAGTGATTTATCACGCTTCCCCATCTGGCAGTCCGGATGCCAGGAGAACGCTACCTGCCCCAATGCATAGTGCCAACTGTAAAGTTTGGAGGAGGAATAATGGTCTGGGGCTGTTTTTCATTGTTCGGGCTAGGCCCCTTAGTTCCAGTGAAGGGACATCTTAACGCTACAGCATACAATTACATTCTAGACGATTCTGTGCTTCCAACTTTGTGGCAACAGTTTGGGGAAGGCCCGTTCCTATTTCAGCATGACAATGTCCCCGTGCTCAAAGCGAGGCCCATACAGAAATGGTTTGTCCAGATCGGTGTGGAAGAACTTGACTGGCCTGCACAGAGCCCTGACCTCAACCCCATCGAACACCTTTGGGATGAATTGGAACGCCGACTGCGAGCAGTCCTAATCGCCCAACATCAGTGCCCAACCTCACTAATGCTCTTGTGGCTGAATGGAAGGAAGCCCCTGCAGCAATGTTCCAACATCTAGTGGAAAGCCAACCCAGAAGAGTGGAGGCTGTTATAGCAGCAAAGGGGGGACCAACTCCATATTAATGCCATGATTTTGGAATGAGATGTTCGACAAGCATGTGTCCACATATTTTTGGTCATGTAGTGTACCTAATAAGAAAATGTAGATTCATTAATTACTAACTACCTATATATTAACAATACAAACGCTATCCTATGCTGTATGTCACAGTAGAAGACCATTCAAACATCAGTGTCTTCTTCTTCTTGTCTTGTAATCTTGTAATCTGTAATCTGCAGACATAAATTCATGGGGGTCATCAACAAATACATCATCAGTAGAATGAATGATACATCGGATCAATGTTTTTATGTAAGAAAATAATTACATTTAAAAAAAAATTAAAGCATAGAAATACCATTATATAAACTTCTGCACTATGTACAGATATAAAAATGTTTGTGTCACAACATTAAAACAGTCCCTGATCTTGTAGTCAGCTGCCAGTTGTCACACCCTGGCTCGGGGACTCATTATGTTGAGCCAGGGTGTGTTCATTCTATGTTTTCCGTTTCTTTGGTGGGTGTTCTAGGTTGTCTATTTTCTATGTTTGCCGGTGTGACTCCCAATCAGAGGCAACGAGTGTCAGCTGTCGGCTGGTTGTCTCTGATTGGGAGCCATATTTAATCTGTCTGTTTTTCTTTCGGGTTGTGGGATTTTGTTTGTGTGTGTTCGTGTTGTACCATAGACGTCACGCATTCGTTGTTTATTTGTTTTGGTTCGTGTGATCATTTAAATAAATAGAATATGTTCACTCGCAACGCTGCGCCTTGGTCTCCCTCATTAGACGATCGTGACAGAAAATCCCACCTAAACCAGACCAAGCAGCGTGAAGAGGAGAGAGGAAGGACCTTGGATCAGGGGAGTAGGAGTTTCGGCTGGGCCACGCTAAGTGAAGAGGAGAGAGGCTGGTCTATGAAGCAATGGATCGAGAGTCTGGCGAGAGCTAGGGAGGCCTGGTCCACGGGGAGGAGAGAACCCCAGAACATTTTTAGGGGGGGGCTCACGACGTGGACGACGGGGCATAAGGAGGCCGCGATGGAGCGGTCCAGCGGGTGTGAAGAGGAGGCCGCCAGGTTAAGGGGGCCACTGGTCACAGAGGAGAGGGAAAGTGTGGAGGCACGGCGAGAGGTACTGGGGTGTGTTACCAGTCCGGTCCGGCCCGTTCCTGATCCCTGCGTAGGGCCAGTGGTGTGTGTCCCCAGTACGGTCCGGCCTGTTCCTGTTCCTCGCATCGAGCCTGTGGTGCGTGTCGTCAGCCCGGCCCGGCCTGTTCCTGCTTCCCGCATCGAGTCTGTGGTGCGCGTCGCCAGCCCGGCCCGGCCTGTTCCTGCTCCCTGCACCAAACCTGTGGTACGCGTCGCCAGCCTGGTCCGGCCCGTTCCTGCTCTCCGCACCAAGTCTGTGGTGCGCGTCGCCAGCCCGGCCCGGCCTGTTCCTGCTCCCCGCACCAAACCTGTGGTGCGCGTCGCCAGCCCGGCCCGGCCTGTTCCTGCTCCCCGCACCAAACCTGTGGTGTGCGTCGTCAGTCCGGCACGGCCCGTGCCTGTTCCCCGCACCAGGTCGGGGGTGCGCTTCGACGGCCCGGCTCGGCCCGCTCCTGCTCCCCACACCAAGCCAGTGGTGTGCGTCGTCAGTCCGGCACGGCCCGTGCCTGTTCCACCGGTGGCTGGTCCGGCACCGGTCAGAGACTTCACGTCGGAGCTAGAGCAATCCGCTCCACCAGTGTTCAGTCCAGCTCCGGCCAGCAGGGCCAGACCGGACCAGGGGTACTTTGGGGGGTTCGAGAAGGAGTGGGGGTCAAGCCCGGAGCCGGAGCCGCCGCCGAGGAGGAATGCCCACCCAGCCCTCCCGTTTTTGCTCTTATTTAGGCGCGGTCGCAGTCCGCGCCTTTAGGGGGGGGTACTGTCACACCCTGGCTCGGGGACTCATTATGTTGAGCCAGGGTGTGTTCATTCTATGTTTTCCGTTTCTTTGGTGGGTGTTCTAGGTTGTCTATTTTCTATGTTTGCCGGTGTGACTCCCAATCAGAGGCAACGAGTGTCAGCTGTCGGCTGGTTGTCTCTGATTGGGAGCCATATTTAATCTGTCTGTTTTTCTTTCGGGTTGTGGGATTTTGTTCGTGTGTGTTCGTGTTGTACCATAGACGTCACGCATTCGTTGTTTATTTGTTTTGGTTCGTGTGATCATTTAAATAAATAGAATATGTTCACTCGCAACGCTGCGCCTTGGTCTCCCTCATTAGACGATCGTGACATGTTGGTGATGTTTTAGTCTGTAGCTAGGTTACCATCCAGTTTGCGACAGATTTTCATGTGAATATTCTCTCAAATCTGCACAAAACAATATGCACATTTTCCCACCAGAGATGTGTTTCCATCAAACTGATTTATAGAGAGCAATAGTGATGGCGTCTTTTTGTTGTAACCAACTCCGCCATGGTTCGTTGGGAAAAGCCAATGGGGAAATGAATGGCGTTTTTGTAAAGTTTTTCGATAATTGCCGAAAGTAAGGTCTGCGGTAAACACAGGCTTAGGAGAGCTTATACTTTTTGTTCTATGAGATAATCTTTATCAGCTAAAGTCACTTTTTGTGAATTTTTTAACATTTATGTAGTAATATTAAACACAAATCATAAAGGCTTCATAATTCATAAAGGTAATGTTGACTGACTGATATTATCTCATAAAACAAAACGTATAACATCTCCTAAGGCTGTGTTAATTTCGGACTTATTTTGGACATTCATACCAAAACCCTATTCTTTCCATAGGGATGGCTGAACGAACCAGAGGTAACTCATTTCCGGGTTTTAGGACTACAAGCTAGCGAGCTCTATTGCGGATAAAATGCTGAGCGTGGTGACGTACTGCACATAGAAATAACTTGGCGTAGTGCACATAAAAATTAATTCCCATGTACTGAATGAAAAATATAAGTTAAATGGGTTTCCAACGCATTTTCAACTCTACTGATGGTTTTGTCACAAAAACTGTTACGTTATAACAAATGTGCCCACTCTGGTCTTGGCACGTGCGCTCTAGCCAACAGCTAGATACAGTGCAGGTCGGCTACCTACATTATGAGATTATTATGGATAAGAGCGATATTATTTGTATTAGTCAAACGGCAGCAAAGCATAGTTCAAAATGTCACCAGAATAAGACCCTCGATATTTATTGGAAAGGAGCATAAAGCTCATCACCTTGCATATTCACCACCCTGTGAAGTTTATCATAACTTATTTCATCTGAAGCCTGAACTGCATGCTTTCCCAAGTCTTAATGGGAGGACCACACAACATATGGCGTGACTCCAAATTTACTCCGATATGTTGATTATTATATACATATTTGCGTATAAAGGCGTTTTGGCACTCCCATTTCTCGCATAATACATTTTCCCGACACAAAAAGATCCCACCATGTCAAATGAACTAATTGTCTGTCTGCATTTATAAAAGTGTACCAGCATTTCCTGTTTTATCAGCCCGGTCGTGACTTTTTTCATGCGTCAGGTAATTCATCCGCATGAATTGGTTGGATGGAAACCTTGTTACTCAAAAGGCTATTTTACTGACTCAGAATGACTGTTCGCGACCTTTAACAAGTTATATTTTTGTATCTACAGTTACACCACAAGGTGGCGCTACAGCAGGTAAATATCATTTCCTGTCTTCCCCGGGAGAGTTAGTTGTGTAAGAGTTCCTTCATGTCTGATTATTGCAGCGAAAACAATCGTGTATCTTTTTTTAGGATCCTAAACACAAGCGAAAGAAAACATGAGTTACTAAAGATAGTGTGCATAGAGTTACTATAGTAACCAAGTGCTCTGATATAGCAATAGAAATACAAATACATTCATTTAGATATATTCACCTCAATAAGGTGCAGTCTCCCACTACAGAGACACCCATACTCACCAGCTCTACATAGCCATGGGACAAACTGCTAACAGGAAGTCAGTGTATTGGCACAATCTTCAAAACCATAAACATTTTGAATGTCTTCGATTGCAATTATTAAAGGTAGACTCAGCAAGATGGCATCATCACACACAACAGGGAACTTGTTTACCTACTTAAACATACAAGGAGAATTCAGATCCGTCAGGACTGTTTATTTTAGTTATTATGATGTCACATGTTATAGTTCTCATTGTTTTATGTTTCTGTATCTAGGGACAACAACACATGTTTCTTATCTGCTGCTGGGCACTCTGGCAGAGCTGGTTTCAGAACAGCTGGAGACATTCCAGTGGCACCTGAGTCAGGGAGTGGAGGATTTTCCTTCAATCCCAAAGAGCCAGTTGGAGAACGCTACCAGACAGGCCACAGTGGATATGATGGTGCAGCGATACCTTGACGACGGCACTGTGAAGATCACACTGGAGATCCTGAGGAAGATGGGCCAGAACAAACTGGCTATTGAGTTAAAGGAGAAGTTGACAAATGAATGTCTGAATGTGCAGCCTCAACACAACATGAGTGAATAATGTATTACATTCCCAAGGAGGGGAGAGGAAGGGGGTCACAGTTAACTCCGGGGGTTCTGTGCCATAGTGTGAAACATTACGAGTTTTTCAAATGCAGATCATGTAATGCTTACAAAGGACATCAACCATTTTCACACCACATGAAAAGTTAAGGATGTCTTATCTAACAAGATAGGCTATCTGCAACATTGTGAAAGTTTAACGGTCTTGAATGAGCCCCAGGTCTCAGGCAAGGTGACATCACTGTGAGGCTACTGTCTACCAGACAACCTACCTGTGTTACTCTGGTACACTGGCTGCAGACTACAAGATCAGGGACTCTATTCTTTATAGTCTCCCAATATAAAGGAGGAATATTTTTATATATCTGTACATGGAAGAATTATCAGGAACATTGTGAATGTTTAATCATCTTGGTCAGGTCTCAGGCAAGGTGACATCACTGAGAATATAATCTATCAACAACTTGACTGTGCTACTCTGGTGCACTGGTGTCACGCCCTGGCTCGGGGGACTCTCGTATGTTGAGCCAGGGTGTTAGTTTCTATGTTTTTGTTGTGGGTCTAGGTTACTTATTTCTATGTTGGTCTGAGTGACTCCCAATCAGAGGCAACGAGTGTCAGCTGGTTGTCTCTGATTGGGAGCCATATTTAAACAGTCGGGTTTTCATTCGTGTTGGTGGGTTTTTGTTTCGAGTCTGTTTATGGTAACCGTGAACTGTCATGTATCGTTCATTGTTTTGTTCGTGTTGCCTTCAGTGAGAATAAATATGTTCCATGTCGTGTTGCTGCGCTGCATGTATTTTGGTGCGCTATTTTGTGCTTTCCTCCTTGTTTGTGTTTTAGGAGTAGATTACGCACTTGTTGATTGCGCCCGTTTGTTTACGCCTGTGCGCGCTTTTCTCGCCTCCGGGCTGGTTTTGGATATTTATTGTGATATCTACTAAAGTATTTTTGTTGGACTTTACTTCTGCCTCCTGCGCCTGATTCCACACCACACCTACCATAGCAACTCCTGACAGAATTACACACGACGTCGGGGCAGCAGGAGGCCGCTATGGAGCGGTCCAGCGGGGTTGCAGAGGAGGCCGCCAGGTTACGGGGGCCACTGGTAGAAGAGGGGATGGAAGGTGTAGAGGCACGGCGAGAGGTACTGGGGTGTGTTACCAGTCCGGTCCGGCCCGTTCCAGATCCCGGTGTAGGGCCAGTGGTGTGTGTCCCTAGTACGGTCCGGTCTGTTCCTGCTCCCCGCACCAAGTCTGTGGTGCGTCTCGTCAGCCCGGCTCTGCCCGTTCCTGCTCTCCGCACCAGGTCTGTGGTGCGCGTCGCCAGCCCAGTCCGGCCCATTCCTGCTCCCCGCATCAAGTCTGTGGTGCGTCTCGTCAGCCCGGCTCTGCCCGTTCCTGCTCCCCGCACCAGGTCTGTGGTGCGCGTCGCCAGCCCAGTCCGGCCCATTCCTGCTCCCCGCACCAAGCCTGTGGTGCGTCTCGTCAGCCCGGCTCTGCCCGTTCCTGCTCTCCGCACCAGGTCTGTGGTGCGCATCGCCAGCCCAGTCCGGCCCATTCCTGCTCCCAGCACCAAGTCTGTGGTGCGTTTCGTCAGCCCTGTCCGGCCCGCTCCTGCTCCCCACACCAAGCCAGTGGTGTGCGTCGTCAGTTCAGCACGGCCCGTGCCTGTTCCCCACACCAAGCCAGTGGTGTGCATCGTCGGTCCGGCACGGCACGTGCCTGTTCCACTGGTGCCTGGTCCGGCGCCGGTCAGATGCGTTACGCCGGAGCTAGAGCAATCCGCTCCACCAGTGTGCAGTCCAGCTCCGGTCAGCAGGACCAGACCGGACCAGGGGTACTTTGGGGGGGTTAGAGAGCGAGTGGGGATCATGCCCGGAGCCGGATCCGCCGCCTAGGCGGAGTGCCCAACCGGTCCCTCCCCTGTTGTGTTTCGTTGGCGCGGTCGGAGTCCGCGCCTTTGGGGGGGGTACTGTCACGCCCTGGCTCGGGGGACTCTCGTATGTTGAGCCAGGGTGTTAGTTTCTATGTTTTTGTTGTGGGTCTAGGTTACTTATTTCTATGTTGGTCTGAGTGACTCCCAATCAGAGGCAACGAGTGTCAGCTGGTTGTCTCTGATTGGGAGCCATATTTAAACAGTCGGGTTTTCATTCGTGTTGGTGGGTTTTTGTTTCGAGTCTGTTTATGGTAACCGTGAACTGTCACGTATCGTTCATTGTTTTGTTCGTGTTGCCTTCAGTGAGAATAAATATGTTCCATGTCGTGTTGCTGCGCTGCATGTATTTTGGTGCGCTATTTTGTGCTTTCCTCCTTGTTTGTGTTTTAGGAGTAGATTACGCACTTGTTGATTGCGCCCGTTTGTTTACGCCTGTGCGCGCTTCTCTCGGCTCCGGGCTGGTTTTGGATATTTATTGTGATATCTACTAAAGTATTTTTGTTGGACTTTACTTCTGCCTCCTGCGCCTGATTCCACACCACACCTACCATAGCAACTCCTGACACAACAATATTTTTCCCCGATAAAAAGTTTATCTCATGTGAAACTACCAGGAAGTCTGAAAAGACAGACTGAGTGGGCGGGGAGCTCACCTTGACTGACAGTTCTTTGAAACCGCCTATGTAAAGCAACATGGACGCAGTGTTGCAATGAGATTGTCTCAAGATAATTTGCTGATACACAAAGCAACTCATATCATGGTTTCACAAATTATTTGTTTATCCTGTTTGGTTATTGTAAAAGCATCAATATAGAAATAATGGTTGCTATATCATTTAGCTAGATAGCCCAAATGGAATTTTCAGCACTGTTTATCAAGCTAGCTAGATAGATCATCTTGGACAATTTTTGTTGAAACTTTACAGGGTGAGGTCTGGGTAAGTTATATATATACACACACTGAGTGTACAAAACATTAAGAACACCTTCCTAATATTGAGTTACACCCCCCCTTTTGCCCTCAGAACAGCCTCTTTTCGTCGGGGCATGGACTCTACAAGGTTTCGAAAGCGTTCCACAGGGAGGCTGGCCCATGTTGACTCAAATGCTTCACACAGTTGTGTCAAGTTGACTGGATGTCCTTTGGGTGGTGGAAACCCAGCAGCGTTGCAGATCTTGACACAAACCGGTGCGCCTGGCACCTACTACTATATCTCGTTCAAAGGCATTTAAATATTTTGTCTTGGCCATTCACCCTCTGAATGGCACACATACACAATCCATGTCTCAATTGTCTCAAGCCTTAAAAATCATTCTTTAACCCATCCCCTCCCCTGACTGAAGTGGATTTAACAAGTTACATCAATAAGGGATCATAGCTTTCACCTGGATTCACCTGGTCAGTCTATGTCAGGAAAGAGCAGGTGTTCATAATGTTTTGTCCACTCAGTCAGACAATGTTAATTACTTAATATGTCATATATCATGACTATCAATGATGTCAAGAAGTTTGTATGAATCTCATGTTTGTCTCTTGATGTAATGACATGACAATTGTGTCTGAGTTTTGGGCTAACCTTCCTCCATTTTTGTTCCATGCTGGTGAAAGACCTAGCTAGCCAGTAACTAGCTAACACCAGACACAAATGAAAGCGGAAACCTATAAGTATATTTGCCTTAGAAAATATAATTACAGGTTTCCCCTATTCATCGAACACGCTGCTATGTAAACCACACCCCTCTGCGAATACACCTTCTGCGATGTTGGTTACAAGGCGGTACTTATTTTAATTAGGTAAGAAAATAATGTCACAAAAATCCTTTAATAATCCCAGCTCCTGAATCCAAGTGGTTGACATGGGGGAGAGGATGAGTAACTTTATGATAACTTTATCAATGCAGAAGCAACAGTCATTTTTCATACTTTGGTCATCCTACTTTGATCTGATTTAATCCGAATATCATCACATTTCATGAAAAACATGATTTTGACTGTGCATGACCTTTAACAAAATAAGTGACAGACCATAAAGAATATAGTCGTTTAAGTTTATGGTGCAGTTTATGAGGTTAAACCGCAGGTCAAATCAAATGGCGCACAACACAGAACCATTAGGAGAATATGAGTTGTTCCCAATTGAATTGTGAGTTGATGAGACTAAGACAAGTATAAGGTTTGATGAGACCAGTTACCTGTAGACTTCACTTCTGTTGGTGAGGCTGTGGATTAAAAGAGAAGGTGATGTACTACATTTATATGGTGAAATAATCAATTGTATCATAATTAGATTAAATCAACAACAGCACTACTACCATACTATTATGATGATTGCTACTAATGTAAAATGTAAATGTAAAATGCTACTATTACTACTAGTTCTATAGTAACTCCTACTCTCTCTGAATTTCAGTTACCTGGTAGTGAAACAAGGCGGTTCCATACACATTCATTTTCAGGACCGTCATGTTCTTCCAGAAGAAGATTAACTTCTTCAACAACAGTTTTTAAACGCAACAGGAATGTTGGCATGTAGTTTGTATAGGAATCATAATCCACAAACTCTGCTTCCTGAAAAAAATGCATAAGTATCATGTCAAACAGAATTGTATGTGATTTCTATTTCTTATCAAGGTAGCATAACAAAAATAATTGACATGTGTTAACACATTTCCTCTCTCTCTCTCTCTCTCTAGCTCATGTTATATATATATTAGCCTACCTTTGGATCTATGTGATGTTCATCTGTAAGATCGGTGGAGAGGGTGTATTCTTGGTCCGGGGTTAGTCTACAGTTAGGATTTATTTCAATGTATTTTTCTCTGTCTCCATTCCTTCTCCTCCTTGTCTTACACACCTTGAGAGGATTGAAAATGGATTGGAACACACTGTCATGGTGAGGTAGCTGTGGCGTGTGATTTGGACGGAGTCAGGCGCAGGAGGGTAAATCACAGAATAAAGGTTTATTCTGTATATATGTCGATACAAGGTACAAGGCGCTCCACCGAGCTCATATAACCTCCACAATAAACAATCACACACAAAGACAAGGGGGCAGAGGAAACACTTATACAGGTACTGATGAGGGGAATTGAAACCAGGTGTGTGTAATAAACAAGACAAAACAAATGGAATGATGAGATGAGGAGAGGCAGTGGCTAGAAGGCCGGTGACGACGAACGCCGAAGCCTGCCCGAACAAGGAGAGGAGGCAGCTTCGGAGGAAGTCGTGACAGTAAGCCCTGCCTGAAACATGGAAGCCCAAATGTCGCCCTCGGACCTTGAGGGTATCGTCTTGATGTAATGGTTAAGATGTTGGGTTGGTGAGCGAGAGACCCCCCAGGTTTGGATTCACCATTTAGTGTTACGTTCCACCCCAAAATAAGGCAAAAGGTGAGTTCAACAGTACGAGTTTGATAGAATTCCAACGAAAGAAGAGTTTGACAACTCTAATCTACTTACCTCATCAATGTCAACATTTCTGGGCAGCAACAACACATTTAGGGTGGAATTATTTGTATCATCTGGGAGTTGGTAAAATAGTAGCACCAGACCACGGATAGGAGAGACAAGAGCTTTCTTATCCTTGGTGATGCCATATTTGCTGAATCCATTGATGTTTAATATGACATGAGTTTCTGTTGTCTCATGGGGATGGAGAAACTCCATACTGTCATCATCAGTCACATGGGCTACAGACAGGAAGTCACATCCACCCTCTAGGAGAGAAAGAGAACATTAGTCTTCTGTTCAGATGACAATAACAACCAAGTAGTGGAGTAGTGATGCTACTGATGGTGATTAAGAATACGTAGTCTATAACCTCCCTGGAAATGTATTACTTACCAGAATGAATCTCACAGTGTGGGAGGTGTAGTTGACAGACAGACTTCTGAGAGCAGTCAATGTTGAACAGGGGTCCTGCAGGTCTCTTGCCTCTCTTGGCTAGAAGCCTCCTGTTCCAGGGGACTGTCCTATAGAGCACCTCTCCCTCTCCCTCCATCCTAAACACCAGGCCTGTTATACTGCACTGAAACAGACCTGAACGGAGGCACTGGAACCTGTAGAACAAACAATGGTGAAGAATGACATTTTAATTACATTTCCTGAATATGATTTGAAAAATGAGGCATTGTCCTTACAAACTATTCATGAGAAAACAAGTAAAATAATACTGAGTTACCTGTATGCTCCCTTGTCCTCACGATCGTAGATTTCTGGTTCAAAGTTTTCAGGAGACCTCTAAAATGTAAAAACAATAGATTTTAAAGGGTTTGAAGAGTAGTTTAATAGAAACATATTCAACTTGTCTATCTTTCTCTCTCTCTTCTTTCTTTCTTTCTCTCTCTTCTTTCTTTCTTTCTTTCTTTCTTTCTTTCTTTGTTTTTGTGGGGGTAGATCAGCTTAATATTGCAGATAGATTGTAACTTCCATCAATGTAATTGTCTGCATCACTTCCAATCCCCCATGTTTTTTATATATATACTCCCCTTTATTACTTTTCAACCCCACCATCCTTTCCCTACTTGGGGTAAATTAGTGAACAACAATGCCCAGGCCTCTACTTCCAGCCTATACTTACTATCTACACCTTATGAACACATTCAATTTTACAATAATTATATTTTATTTGTTTTTGCTCCTGAACTTCTTCTACTCTCAACCTCTCCGATTATTTTTCATGATGTCCATCCGGTTTGCTTCTATATGCCATATCTTTCTAACTGTGCTCTTTCCCAAAAGCTCCCAACATACAATCTATATACTTATTATGGACACAGTATGCTTACATTATTAGTTATCTTGTTATTATTTATTGTTATTTGTTATTAGTCCCATCCTTCAACTCCATTCAATACCTCCCATCTATCTTTTAACACCATCCATATAGGATTTATATTTGCCATATATATTTCAACTGTACTGTGATGTTTTACAAAAGTTCTGAACCTTTCTATTCTCATTGCTTCTACAGATTGTGAATTAAAAATAAACATTTTTGCTAAAAGTATTATTACATTATTGATCGATTGACTATGACTTTTCAGATCACCCAGTAATGCTATCTGCAAGGTTAGCTTCAGGTAAATATTGCAATCCTTTAGCCATTCCTGGACCTGTGTCCAAAAACAAGCTACAAATGGACAGAACCAAAACAAATGATCTAATGACTCTGTCTCTTCACAGCAAAATCTGCAGAGCTGGGAAGATTGTATCCCCCATATAAATAACATTCTATTGGTAGCAAGAATTTTATATAATAATTTAAATTGAAAGATTCAAATTTTTGAATCTGGTGTCGTTTTGCGTGTCAGTTCATAAACACTATGCCATGGGATCGGTACGTCAAAAATCTCTTCCCAACTATTTTGCAATTTATATGGGACGGCTGTCAATCCTTTGGTCCTTAAGTGAAACTGATATACTGTTTTATTTATCACAGTTTTCCTTAACCAATTATGTTATTTAATGCAAGGCCAACAGACAAGTTCCTTACTTTCTCCCCGTTCCACTTTCCTCTTCCACTTTTGCGGTAAGGCTGCAATTATTTGGTTGTAATTTTGGGTAGAGCAGACATTTCCATACGTTTTTGTTAGCTGCATGTGCGACATACAGTGGGGAAAAAAAGGATTTAGTCAGCCACCAATTGTGCAAGTTCTCCCACTTAAAAAGATGAGAGAGGCCTGTAATTTTCATCATAGGTACACGTCAACTATGACAGACAAAATGAGAAAAGAAATTCCAGAAAATCACATTGTAGGATTTTTAATGAATTTATTTGCAAATTATGGTGGAAAATAAGTATTTGGTCACCTACAAACAAGCAAGATTTCTGGCTCTCACAGACCTGTAACTTCTTCTTTAAGAGGCTCCTCTGTCCTCCACTCGTTACCGGTATTAATGGCACCTGTTTGAACTTGTTATCAGTACAAAAGACACCTGTCCACAACCTCAAACAGTCACACTCCAAACTCCACTACGGCCAAGACCAAAGAGCTGTCAAAGGACACCAGAAACAAAATTGTAGACCTGCACCAGGCTGGGAAGACTGAATCTGCAATAGGTAAGCAGCTTGGTTTGAAGAAATCAACTGTGGGAGCAATTATTAGGAAATGGAAGACATACAAGACCACTGATAATCTCCCTCGATCTGGGGCTCCACGCAAGATCTCACCCGTGGGGTCAAAATGATCACAAGAACGGTGAGCAAAAATCCCAGAACCACACGGGGGGACCTAGTGAATGACCTGCAGAGAGCTGGGACCAAAGTAACAAAGCCTACCATCAGTAACACACTACGCCGCCAGGGACTCAAATCCTGCAGTGCAAGACGTGTCCCCCTGCTTAAGCCAGTACATGTCCAGGCCCGTCTGAAGTTTGCTAGAGTGCATTTGGATGATCCAGAAGAGGATTGGGAGAATGTCATATGGTCAGATGAAACCAAAATATAACTTTTTGGTAAAAACTCAACTCGTCGTGTTTGGAGGACAAAGAATGCTGAGTTGCATCCAAAGAACACCATACCTAATGTGAAGCATGGGGGTGGAAACATCATGCTTTGGGGCTGTTTTTCTGCAAAGGGACCAGGACGACTGATACGTGTAAAGGAAAGAATGAATGGGGCCATGTATCGTGAGATTTTGAGTGAAAACCTCCTTCCATCAGCAAGGGCATTGAAGATGAAACGTGGCTGGGTCTTTCAGCATGACAATGATCCCAAACACACCGCCCGGGCAACGAAGGAGTGGCTTCGTAAGAAGCATTTCAAGGTCCTGGAGTGGCCTAGCCAGTCTCCAGATCTCAACCCCATAGAAAATCTTTGGAGGGAGTTGAAAGTCCGTGTTGCCCAGCGATAGCCCCAAAACATCACTGCTCTAGAGGAGATCTGCATGGAGGAATGGGCCAAAATACCAGCAACAGTGTGTGAAAACCTTGTGAAGACTTACATAAAACGTTTGACCTGTGTCATTGCCAACAAAGGGTATATAACAAAGTATTGAGAAACTTTTGTTATTGACCAAATACTTATTTTCCACTATAATTTGCAAATAAATTCATTAAAAATCCTACGTGATTTTCTGGATTTCTTTTTCTCATTTTGTCTGTCATAGTTGACGTTTACCTATGATGAAAATTACAGGCTTCTCTCATCTTTTTAAGTGGGAGAACTTGCACAATTGGTGGCTGACTAAATACTTTTTTCCCCCACTGTATATCAAAAAAGGTTTGGTATTCCTCGACTGGTATGCCATCCAACCGTGGAGTTTTCCCAGACTTAAAGTCTTTAATTGCATCCAGAAGTTCCTCCTCTGTAATTTCATCTTCACATGAGTCTTTCTGTATGGCTGTTAATTTTACATTATCAATAGAAAAAAAATCTCTACAATTAGCTTCAGTTAGAGGAGATGGAAGCGACTGAAAAGAAAACATATGCTTAAAGTACTTTGCTTCCTCCTTCAAAATATAATTAGGTGAATCATGGGTGACTCCGTCAATTGTAACCAGTTTCATGAAGTTATTTTTGGTAGCATTCCTATGTTGAAGATAAAAAAATAATTTTGTGAATTTTTCCCCATATTCCATCCAGTTTGCTTTATTTTTATATATAAATATAATATGATCTTTCTTGAATAAGTTTCTCAATTTCTTTTTGTTTTTCCTCTAATTTATTCTGAGCCTTCTATCTGTTCTGTTAGACTTTCTATTTCCTTTGTTAGTATAAACTCTTTTGACCTAAATTGCTTTTGTTTTCGAGATGAGTACTGAATTGCATGGCCTCTAAAAGGCACATTTAAAGGTGTCCCATACAATAAGTGTATTTGCTGTACCTATGTTATGTCGGAAAAAGTCAGTTATAAATTCCTTTGTTCTAATTACAAATAAATTATCATCCAATAGGCTTTGATTACATTTTCAATATCCTCGCCCACGTGGAAATTCAGTAAAAGTAATGTAAATGCCAATTATTGTCACGCCCTGGCTCTGGGGACTCTTAAATGTTGAGCCAGGGTGTTTAGTTTCTATGTTTAGTTTTCTATGTTTGAGTTTCTAGATCATGTAGATCTATGTTGGCCAGGGTGGTTCCCAATCAGAGGCAGCTGTAGTTCGTTGTCTCTGATTGGGGACCATACTTAGGCAGCCGTTTGGCACCAGTCTGTGTGGGATCTTGTTCCGAAAGGTTTGTGTTGTAACCTAGGACTTCACGTATCGTTTGTTTATTGTTTTGGTTCGTGTTGTGTACACAAATAAAGAATGTACGCTTATCATGCTGCGCCTTGGTCCGCTTCTTCCGTCAACGAACGTGACAGAAGATCCCACCTTCAGAGGACCAAGCAGCATGCCCAGGAGGAGAAGTTGGCGATGTGTCTGGTGGGCGAATGGTGGTCATGGGAGGAGATACTCGCGGGCAGAGGGCCATGGGCAAAAGTAATGCCCAGGCAGGAGAGAAGAAACGGCGCCAACCGTGCCGACGATGGACACGCGAGAAGCAACCCCAGGACATTTTTTTTTGGGGGGGGGGGGCACACGGCGTGGACGACGGGGCTGCTGGAGGCAGCTACAGGACGAATCGGCGGACTAGGAGAGGAGGCCACCAGGTTTGGGGGGCTGGAAGGGTGGTTGGCGGAGCTTAGAGGTAGAGCAGAGCCAACTCCCCGTACTCAGGCTAGGCAGCGTGAGACTGGGCAGGTTCCGTGTTATGCGGAGCCACGTACTGTGCCGCGAGTGTTCCGGCACAGTCCTGTACGTCCTGTGCTAGCACCACGCACGTGTCGTGCTAAGGTGGGCATGCAGCCAGGACGGAGTGTGCCGGCTCAACGCTTGTGGCCTCCAGTACCCCTCCTCGGTCCCGGATATCCTGCGCCAGTGCCACGTGCTGTAGTGCCAGTACGAGTGCACAGCCCTGTACGTCCTGTGCTGATGCCTCACACAGATTGTGTGGAAATAGGCATTCAGCCAGGACGGGTTGTGTCAGCTCTCCGCTCCAGACCTCCAGTCCGTCTCCACAGTTCGGTCCGGCCTGTTCCTGGTCCCCGCACCAAGCCAGTGGTGTGCGTCGCCAGCCCGGTCCGGCCTTTTCCTGTCCCTCGCACCAAGCCTGTGGTGCGCGTCGCCAGCCCGGTCCGGCCTGTTCCTGCTCCCCGCACCAAGCCTGTGGTGCGCGTCGTCAGCCCGGCCCGGCCTGTTCCTGCTCCCCGCACCAAGCCTGTGGTGCGCGTCGCCAGCCCGGCCCGGCCTGTTCCTGCTCCCCGCACCAAGCCTGTGGTGCGCGTCGCCAGCCCGGTCCGGCCTGTTCCTGCTCCCCGCACCAAGCCTGTGGTGCGCGTCGCCAGCCCGGCCCGGCCTGTTCCTGCTCCCCGCACCAAGCCTGTGGTGCGCGTCGCCAGCCCGGCCCGGCCTGTTCCTGCTCCCCGCACCAAGCCTGTGGTGCGCGTCGCCAGCCCGGTCCGGCCTGTTCCTGCTCCCCGCACCAAGCCTGTGGTGCGCGTCGCCAGCCCGGCACGGCCTGTTCCTGCTCCCCGCAACAAGCCTGTGGTGCGCGTCGCCAGCCCGGTCCGGCCTGTTCCTGCTCCCCGCACCAAGCCTGTGTTGCGCGTCGCCAGCCCGGTCCGGCCTGTTCCTGCTCCCCGCACCAAGCCTGTGGTGCGCGTCGCCAGCCCGGCCCGGCCTGTTCCTGCTCCCCGCACCAAGCCTGTGGTGCGCGTCGCCAGCCCGGTCCGGCCTGTTCCTGCTCCCCGCACCAAGCCTGTGGTGCGCGTCGCCAGCCCGGCCCGGCCTGTTCCTGCTCCCCGCAACAAGCCTGTGGTGCGCGTCGCCAGCCCGGTCCGGCCTGTTCCGGCCTGTTCCTGCTCCCCGCACCAAGCCTGTGGTGCGCGTCGCCAGCCCGGTCCGGCCTGTTCCTGCTCCCCGCACCAAACCAGTGGTGCGCGTCGCCAGCCCGGTCCGGCCTGTTCCTGCCCCTCGCACCAAGCCAGTGGTGCGCGTCGTCAGCCCGGTCCGGCCCGTTTCTGCTCACCGCACCAAGCCAGTGGTGCGCGTCGTCAGTCCGGCACGGCTCCACTCCGGAGCAAGAGCAATCCGTTCCACCGGTGTCCAGTCCAGCTCCGGCCAGCGGGGCCAGACCAGACCAAGGGCGCAACGGGGGGGTGGAGAGAGAGTGGTGGTCACGCCCGGAGCCGGATCCGCCTCCGAGGTGGTATGCCCATCCGGCCCCTACCCTCTTGTGTTTGTGTGGCACGGTCGCAGTCCGCGCCTTTGGGGGGGGGGGGGGGTACTGTCACGCCCTGGCTCTGGGGACTCTTAAATGTTGAGCCAGGGTGTTTAGTTTCTATGTTTAGTTTTCTATGTTTCAGTTTCTAGATCATGTAGATCTATGTTGGCCAGGGTGGTTCCCAATCAGAGGCAGCTGTAGTTCGTTGTCTCTGATTGGGGACCATACTTAGGCAGCCGTTTGGCACCAGTCTGTGTGGGATCTTGTTCCGAAAGGTTTGTGTTGTAACCTAGGACTTCACGTATCGTGTTTATTGTTTTGGTTCATGTTGTGTACACAAATAAAGAATGTACGCTTATCACGCTGCGCCTTGGTCCGCTTCTTCCGTCAATGAACGTGACAATTATATGATGGTCCAACCGCATTCTGTCCCCTATCAACACTTTTTAAACTTTTGGTGCCAACGAGAATGAGATTTGAAAGAAGTCAATACGACTAGCTTGATTGAGTCTCCACCATGTATATCTCACTAGATCAGTATATTTAAGCCTCCATATATCTACTAGTTCTAATGTATCCATGACATTCACAATTTCCTTAAGAGCATGTGGGTGATTGTTTGTGGTGTGATTTCCTTTACGGTCCATTGAGCTATTTAAAACAGTATTATAATCCCCCACCATAATAATATTGTCTTGAATTGCTTGCAGGGTTGATAATTTATTATATATATTGTCAAAGAAGTGTGGATCATCATTATTTGGTCCGTAAAGGTTAATGAGCCATATCTGTTTATGGTCCAATAACATATTTAAAATAATCCATCTACCTTGCATATCTATTTGAACAATTTGCACATTCGGATCGAAATTACTATTAATTAATATCATCACCCCTTTTGAATTTCTTTGCCCATGGGAGAAGTATATTCCCCCACCCCATTCCTTTTCCACGCAACTTCATCTCGAATTGTTGAATGAGTTTCCTGTATACAATATATATTATATTCCTTCTCTTTGAGCCATGTAAATATTGTTCTTCTTTTGTTATTATCAGCTAAGCCATTACAATTATAACTGGCTATACTAATTTCAACATACACCATAATGAGATACAAGTTTGAAGTCTATTTATTATTATATATGTTTGTAAATTTACCAATAAAAAATACCGTAATGATTGAGTGTCCATATAGCTGTACCGTGATATTTGCATTGCAACTGAGTAACCCTTCAATTGTTCTCCACTAAATCCCACGCTAAAGCCCCTCCCCATCCCAAGTTGAGCCGTCATCCCAGTGATCAACTTCCCACCCACGTCCCTCCGGATCCCTAAGGCCCCGAGAGGCCAGGACCCATCCATCGAAAACAGCACACAGTGCCACCCACAAAACAGAAGCAGATTAACCGCCAAAAGCATTTCCAATGCTGTCACCTCTCTCTCTATATATATATATATATAACTATTTAAAAAAAATTATGCATATCCTATTTTCCATCATTATCAATTAATATGCATAATAATGTCGGCAGTTCATGCGTAGGATTTTAACATATAACCCGGATTGCCATTGTATTACATTTAATTTATTGACAAGCAATTATTATCCTAGCAAATAATTCCCGTGGTCCATCCCATACCCCAACCCCCCCCCCCCCCCATCCAACATCCCCAACTCCCCACAACCGATGCCGGACAAACACACACGCACATACTCACATACTCCAATACACTCAACCCCCCTCCTCCACAATCCACCATAAAATCAGATACTCAACGGCTCTTTCTTTCTTTCTTTCTCTCTTTCTCTCTTTCTTTCTTTCTTTCTTTCTTTCTTTCTTTCTAGTGAGGGTCTTACCATGCGAGGGTCAGTAGTACACAGGCTCTGGTCCACTACTCTACATTCTGTGATGTTTAACTCGTCCATGGCTTCAGGTAAGCTGTCAGACAGATGCACTCTGACACAGTCCTGGCTCTCTTCTTCCATTGTCCCATCAGTCGCTGATGGCAAGGTGAAGGCCTGTCCAACAATGGGATCATTGGGTTCCAGGAGAAGAGGAGAATCTGCACAGAAATAGTGTATATATCTAATTTTGTTAGTTATTGGTTTAAAGTTGTCTTTGTATTAAATACAGATGTAGGATCTTAATTTGAGCCAGTTTGCTTCAGCAGGAAAATAATCCTGCAGCAACAGGAAATGTGAACTATTATGTATATTATTGAGTTGATAAATTTTTCGTTAGGTCAATTCAAGTGGAAAATACAAACTTCAGAAAACTTTTTAAAACTCCAATACACTACAAGTTTGCATTTCTTGCCGTATAAGAACATTCTCAGCAACAAAATAATGATCAAATGAAGATCCTACATCTGTAGGACCATCTCCTTCACTCTTACCTGGGGTTCTAGGAGGACTATGAGATGTGGAACTTGGCATTTCCTTCAACGTTTTTTGGGGGGCCTGTAGGACTGAGGAGAAAACAGTTGAAATGACAAACTCTATATTGACCGTTTATAGAGGTGTTACCTGCGTTTCTGAGATGTGTTATCAAAAGGGAACATAGATGTTGTATCCTCATTTCTATGTTATAAAACGAAATAGTAAAGAAGCTGGGACTCTTTTTTTGAAACACTCAACATCCTGACTAGGAACAACACCTGTAATTACCTCCTCTGTGATCTCTCTCTAACTTCTCAGCAAGATCACCCAGGTCCATCTTCCTCATTGTGTTCAGTGTGATCTCCACAGCTCTCTCAGGGCCGTATCTCTTCACCATCTGATCCACTGTGTCCTGTCTGTCAGTGTTCTCCAGCTGGCTCTCTGGGATGAGAGGAAAGCCAGGCAGCTGGACGCTAGTCAGGTTAGACTGAAATGTCTTCAGCTGTTCTTCAGTGAACTCCTCCAGAGTGGTCAGCAGCAGAGCTGGAACATCCAACATGGAGGGTCTCTAAAATAACAAAGATGATCAGATATAAGGAAGAGAATAGAAATACTGACTACTGATATAAAATAAAGAACATTAATATATTAATATTGGTAGGACAAACTAGAATCTTTCTACTGGTCTCTCAATATCTCAATCTCATACACACGCACGCACGCACACACACACACACACACACACACACACACACACACACACACACACACACACACACACACACACACACACACACACTCTGTGGCTGTGATCTTTATGGTGTTTGTTCACAATGACATTTGACCTCTCAGACATGACTACTAGTGTTACCTTCATGAACCTCAGCTCCTCCTCCGGCCAAGAGATCTCAGTCTTCAGATCAAGACACTCCTCCTCAGACAGGGTCAACCTGGACACAGGAAACAGTCACACACTGCTCTGTTCCCCTACACCACCACCACATGCTGTGGTCACTTCACTGTTCTACATTCATTTCACAGGTCAAGAGGATGATTCAATAGAGGTATAGAAGAGATGTTAGAGCAGGGGTGTCAAACTCATTTTAGCTCAGGGGCCACATGGAGGAAAATCTATTCCCAAGTGGGCCGGACCGGAAAAATCATGGTATATATAACTTAAAAACAACAACTTCAAATTATTTTCTTTGTTTTAATACGATCAACATACAACATAAAGCTGGAGCCTGAGGACAGTGTGTCGAAAATAGTACAAGCACAACATCACTATTAATCATAAAACACGTCAAGTTTATTTGAAAATTCTAAAGAAAAAGAACACACAAACACACAATGCCTCAGTGATTAACAGAACTGTTTCACAGATCACAGAACTATATCAGGGTGTCAATTTCTCAGGCAGAAATGTAGATAAAAATAATGAAATCCTGTTCCCCAAACAAGTGCAAGAACCACAGAGTCAAGAATAGGTTAAATATACAAATAAAATAAAATCAATTAAAAACATATAAACATAAATCTGAAAGCGTTGCTCAAACTCCCGTAACAGTCCAGTTATTTTATCTTTGAACCGCTTCATGTCTGCCACATGTTGGGTCGCGCACACATTTTTCAGACAGGGGAAGTGAGCTGCATCACCACCGGCAAGTTGCGTCTCCCACAATGACAGCTCCAACTTGAAAGAACGTATGCTGTCATAATACTGCGTGACAACTTTGTTGCGCCCTTGCAGCTGTTTGTTCAAGTTATTCAGGTGCTCTGTAACATCCACCATAAATGCAAGGTCCGGCATCCATTCTGCGGAATGAAATTCTAACACTGGTTTGCCCTTTTCTTCCATGAACTGTTCAATTTCTTCTCGTAAATCAAAGAAACGCCTCAGCACAGCACCTCGGCTTAACCATCTTACCTCAGTGTGGTATGGCAGGCCATAGATGTGGTCTTTCTCTCTGAGAAGGCTGTCAAACTGACGGTGATTCAGGCTTCTGGATCGGATGAAATTAATAGTTTGGATGACCACCTTCATGACGTTATCCATCTTTAATGACTTGCAACACAAAGCCTCCTGGTGCAAAATACAGTGAAAAGTCAAAAAATCACGTCCTCCATTTGCAGATTGCACTTTCTCTCTGAACTTTGTCACAACGCCTGCTTTTTTCCCGATCATTGAGGGCGCACCATCTGTAGCCAGGCTGACAGCACGGGACCAGTCCACTCCGACCCTGTCCAGCGCGCCGACGAGTGCGGTAAAAATATCAGCTGCTGTCGTTGTATCTGTCATCGGCACCAACTCCACGAACTCCTCGGTGACGGTCAATGTGTCATCAACTCCGCGGATGAAAAAATGGCCAGTTGTGCAACATCTGTAATGTCCGTGCTTTCATCAATTGCAACCGAAAACGCAATAAATGACTTTACTTTTTGCTTCAACTGGCTGTCCAAATCCACTGAAAGATCGGAAATCCTGTCTGCAACTGTGTTTCTTGTCAGGCTGATATTTGCAAAAGCCTGCCGCTTTTCAGGGCACACAATCTCCGCTGCCTTCATCATGCATGTTTTTACAAATTCACCCTCACTAAATGGTTTTGAAGCCACTGCGATTTCATTAGCAAGGAGGTAGCTAGCTTTCACTGCAGCGTCACTGATGTCTCGGCTGTGAGTAAACACAGACTGCTGTTTCTTCAGACCCGCCAACAGTTCATTCACCTTCTCTCATCTCCGCTGTCCTTGAAAGTTGTCATATTTGTCGGCATGAAGACTCACATAGTGGCGACGAAGGTTATATTCTTTCAGCACTGCAACATGCTCTGAACACACCAAACATACAGCTTTCCCCTTCAATTCCGTGATTAAATAGGATGACCATTTTTCTTGGAACACTCTGCACTCTGCGTCCACTTTTCTCTTTTTTGACAGAGACATATTGGGGCAATGAGGGTGCCAAAAGCACATAATGTTAAAAGTAGAAGCCGTAATAAATATCGCGGGCAAAACAAAGTAGCTCATTGGCTGCACGTGCTTGACCTACTTGCTCTGCCCCGGTATAAACAGTTTGCTTGCTTAACACAATTGCTATTGCGCCATCCAGTGGACGCAATTGGGACAGCAGTTTATTTTATTGAAAAATTGCTGCGCATTTTATCCTAAAAAAAAAATAAAAAAAATTTTTTTTAAATTTTTTTAATTTTTTTAAATCATCTCGCGGGCCGGATTAAACCCGTTTGCGGGCCTGATCCGGCCCGCGGGCCGTACGTTTGACACCCCTGTGTTAGAGGGTCAATTCACTATTTTTAAAGTTGATTATCTCTCCAGCACCATACCAGTAGACTCACATATTCAATGTTACCAGTGGCTATAACTAAACTCAGCAAAAAAAGAAACGTCCTCTCACTGTCAACTTAACATGTGTAAATATTTGTATGAACATAACCAGATTCAACAACTGAGACATAAACTGAACAAGTTCCACAGACATGTGACTAACAGAAATTGGATAATGTGTCCCTGAACAAAGGGGGGGTCAAAACCAAAAGTAACAGTCAGTTTCTGGTGTGGCCACCAGCTGCATTAAGTACTGCAGTGCATCTCCTCCTCATGGACTGCACCAGATTTGCCAGTTCTTGCTGTGAGATGTTACCCCACTCTTCCACCAAGGCACCTGCAAGTTCCTGGACATTTCTGGGGGGAATGGCCCTAGCCCTCATCCTCCGATCCAACAGGTCCCAGACGTGCTCAATGGGATTGAGATCCTGGCTCTTCGCTGGCCATGGCAGAACACTGACATTCCTGTCTTGCAGGAAATCACGCACAGAACGAGCAGTATGGCTGGTGGCATTGTCATGCTGGAGGGTCATGTCAGGATGAGCCTGCAGGAAGGGTACCACATGAGGGAGGAGGATGTGTTCCTTGTAACGCACAGCGTTGAGATTGCCTGCAATGACAACAAGCTCAGTCCGATGATGCTGTGACACACCGCCCCAGACCATGACGGACCCTCCACCTCCAAATCGATCCCGCTCCAGAGTACAGGCCTCGGTGTAACGCTCATTCCTTCGACGATAAACGCGAATCCGACCATCAGCCCTGGTGAGACAAAACCGCGACTCGTCAGTGAAGAGCACTTTTTGCTAGTCCTGTCTTGTCCAGCGACGGTGGGTTTGTGCCCATAGGCGACGTTGTTGCCGGTGATGTCTGGTGAGGACCTGCCTTACAACAGGCCAAGCCCTCAGTCCAGCCTCTCTCAGCCTATTGCGGACAGTCTGAGCACTGATGGAGGGATTGTGCGTTCCTGGTGTAACTCGGGCAGTTGTTGTTGCCATCCTGTACCTGTCCCGCAGGTGTGATGTTCGGATGTACCGATCCTGTGCAGGTGTTGTTACACGTGGTCTGCCACTGCAAGGACGATCAGCTGTCCTTCCTGTCTCCCTGTAGCGGTGTCTTAGGCGTCTCACAGTACTGACATTGCAATTTATTGCCCTGGCCACATCTGCAGTCCTCATGCCTCCTTGCAGCATGCCTAAGGCACGTTCACGCAGATGAGCAGGGACCCTGGGAATCTTTCTTTTGGTGTTTTCCAGAGTCAGTAGAAAGGCCTCTTTAGTGTCCTAAGTTTTCATAACTGTGACCTTAACTGCCTACCGTCTATAAGCTGTTAGTGTCTTAACGACCGTTCCACAGATGCATGCTCATTAATTGTTTATGGTTCATTGAACAAGCATGGGAAACAGTGTTTAAACCCTTTACAATGAAGATCTGTGAAGCTATTTGGATTTCTACGAATTATCTTTGAAAGACAGGGTCCTGAAAAAAATGACTTTTCTTTTTTTGCTGAGTTTATGTTGAGATGTGTCTGTTACTTGAACTTTGTGAAGCATTTATTTTGGCTGCAATTTCTGAGCTGCAGTTAACTCTAATGAACTTAGAGTTAACTGCAGCAGAGGTAACTCTGGGTCTTCCTTTCCCGTGGTTGTCCTCATGAGAGCCAGTTTCATCATAGTGCTTGATGGTTTTTGCGACTGCACTTGAAGAAACCTTCAAAGTTCTTGAAATGTTCCGTATTGACTGACCTTCATGTCTTAAAGTAATGATGGACTGTTGTTTCTCTTTGCTTATTTGAGCTGTTCTTGCCATAATATGGACTTGGTCTTTTACCAAATAGGGCTATCTTCTGTATACCCCCCCAACCTTGTCACAACACAACTGATTGGCTCAAACGCATTAAGGAAAGAAATTCCACAAATTAACTTTTAAGAAGGCACACCTGTTAATTGAAATGCATTCCAGGTGACTACCAAATGAAGCTGGTTGAGAGAATGCCAAGAGTGTGCAAAGCTGTCATCAAGGCAAAGGGTGGCTATTTGAAGAATCTCAAATATAAAATATATTTTGATTTGTTTAACACTTTTTGGTTACTACATGATTCCATATGTGTTATTTCATAGTTTTGATGTCTTCACTATTATTCTACAATGTAGAAAATAGCAAAAATAAAGAAAAACCCTGGAATGAGTAGGTGTGTCCAAACTTTTGACTAGTACTGTATATGGGAAGCAGGCAAATGCCTTTCACTGAGCTGTATAAAGACAGACTGACAGGGGTGAGACAAATTATTTTAACTGATCTTAATGCTCTTTTGTTGTTGTTTGCAGGTGCACTATCCTTCTGACCCTATTCTGCCAGGTCCCATCTACTTTTTAACTCCTCGCAAGTGTGGCTTGTTTGGTGTCTGCTGTGAAGGACCACAACAAGTCAACTAGTTGATTGATGAAGGCATGTCATCCAGCAAAGGCAGCAGCGCAGTCAACAACTACATGCACCATTTCTTCACCAACTACAGAGTTGGGGAAACACGTGTGGACCTGAATTCTGACAACTGCAGCGGCCAAAACAAGAACAAGTTTGTGCTCTGGTATTGTGCCTGTCAGACCAGCTCCACCACAGTCTGGACCTTCACTTCCTGATCACATGATCCACCACAGTCTGGACCTTCACTTCCTGATCACATGATCCACCACAGTCTGGACCTTCACTTCCTGATCACAGGCCACACCAAGTTCACCCCCGACTGGTGCTTCGGCCTCATCAAGCAGACGCGTCAGAATGACCAGAGTAAACACTTTATCCGAGATCGCTGGTTTTGTGAAGGACAGCACTGTGACGGGTCAATATCCCACAGCTGGTTGTACTGGAGGATGGTACGGTGCTATGGCTGGCAACAACACCTGACTCCGTACTTCAGGTCTCTGCCACAGGTCAAGCAGTACCAGCACTTCATTGTATTGTAGGAGGTTATTCTTCTTAACTAACCTAAGGAGGTGAATTGATGTTATGTCTTCTAATTTTGTTGTTGTTATTTCCTGTTTTACAGCTTCGATGCTCTGGAGCCTGGTGTTGTTGTTGACAAGGAGCGTTCGGACTCAGCTGCTAAGCAACACTGACATAATTCCTCACATAGATGGTCTGCCTGTACAAGCACCACCTGGACTGGACACAGCTAGACAAACTTATCTTTTTGAGAAGATCAGGGAGTTTTGCGACGAAGAGGCTATGGACATCACATGCCCTGCACCAAAGTCAAAGGAATATAGATTCCCTTGTTCGTGTGTGGTTCTGACGGACCAGTTTATCACTGGGGGCGAGTTCCCAGTCATCAGCACTATCTGCAGTGCCTCTATTCACAAGACTCTCTCCTAACACACACGCCATACGTTGCTGCTACTATTAATCGTTTTATCCTGCTGCTCAGCCACTTTACCCCTGATTGTATGCATATAACTACCTCATCGATCACCAGTATCACTGATATGGTTCTTGATATTGTTCTTGTACATCCTTTATATTATTTGGTTCTTTCTCTACTGGCATTGACACGTGTTCATTTTCCTTTATATTGACACTATCTATTTTTGATATTGCTACTATGCAAGTAACCATTTGGCTGTACCGTTTACACCTTCTGCAGAGACCCATCCACTTAGCAAGATGTGGCTGGGGGTTATAGCATTTCTTTCACATGACCCATCAATTTAGACAAGTGTGTCTGGGTAAGCGTAATTTAATACTTATAAAATATTTTCTATCTGGACACTTCATGTTAACCTGGAATTGTTCCTTATTGTAGGCTACTACTTTGACCACTTTTAGTCTTAGTCTTAATCTATACTACACTACTCACTGTTTAGCACATGACCTCACATGTGAATCCTTAAAGAGATGGGTGGGGCTTAAGAGGGTGTGAACAATGCTGAATGAGTGTAGACAAAGGAGAGCTCTCCAGTAGGTGTACCAAAACATTCATGGGCCATTTTCTCAAAAGTGGGGTTACAGGTTTATCAACTTTCAAAGCAGAATTACTTTCCCATTGTTCCTTAAATGCAGTGTATGATATACCATTTTATAGCTCTGTGTCTCTGCTTTTATCCAATGTAAAAAACACAATTTCAAATTTTGCTACATCGAATCAAGGGTGGCCCTGGCTGTACCAGGTAGATAATAGATAATATACTCTATGTCCACTCATATCCACTCTGAGGGGTGGCCCTGGCTGTACCAGGTAGATAATAGATAATATACTCTATGTCCACTCATATCCACTCTGAGGGGTGGCCCTGGCTGTACCAGGTAGATAATAGATAATATACTCTATGTCCACTCATATCCACTCTGAGGGGTGGCCCTGGCTGTACCAGGTAGATAATAGATAATATACTCTATGTCCACTCATATCCACTCTGAGGGGTGGCCCTGGCTGTACCAGGTAGATAATAGATAATATACTCTATGTCCACTCATATCCACTCTGAGGGGTGGCCCTGGCTGTACCAGGTAGATAATAGATAATATACTCTATGTCCACTCATATCCACTCTGAGGGGTGGCCCTGGCTGTACCAGGTAGATAATAGATAATATACTCTATGTCCACTCATATCCACTCTGAGGGGTGGCCCTGACTGTACCAGGTAGATAATAGATAATATACTCTATGTCCACTCATATCCACTCTGAGGGGTGGCCCTGGCTGTACCAGGTAGATAATAGATAATATACTCTATGTCCACTCATATCCACTCTGAGGGGTGGCCCTGGCTGTACCAGGTAGATAATATATAATATACTCTATGTTCACTCATATCCACTCTGAGGGGTGGCCCTGGCTGTACCAGGTAGATAATATATAATATACTCTATGTTCACTCATATCCACTCTGAGGGGTGGCCCTGGCTGTACCAGGTAGATAATATATAATATACTCTATGTTCACTCATATCCACTCTGAGGGGTGGCCCTGGCTGTACCAGGTAGATAATATACTCTATGTTCACTCATATCCACTCTGAGGGGTGGCCCTGGCTGTACCAGGTAGATAATAGATAATATACTCTATGTCCACTCATATCCACTCTGAGGGGTGGCCCTGGCTGTACCAGGTAGATAATAGATAATATACTCTATGTCCACTCATATCCACTCTGAGGGGTGGCCCTGGCTGTACCAGGTAGATAATAGATAATATACTCTATGTCCACTCATATCCACTCTGAGGGGTGGCCCTGGCTGTACCAGGTAGATAATATATAATATACTCTATGTTCACTCATATCCACTCTGAGGGGTGGTCCTGGCTGTACCAGGTAGATAATATATAATATACTCTATGTTCACTCATATCCACTCTGAGGGGTGGCCCTGGCTGTACCAGGTAGATAATAGATAATATACTCTATGTTCACTCATATCCACTCTGAGGGGTGGCCCTGGCTGTACCAGGTAGATAATATATAATATACTCTATGTTCACTCATATCCACTCTGAGGGGTGGCCCTGGCTGTACCAGGTAGATAATATATAATATACTCTATGTCCACTCATATCCACTCTGAGGGGTGGCCCTGGCTGTACCAGGTAGATAATATATAATATACTCTATGTCCACTCATATCCACTCTGAGGGGTGGCCCTGGCTGTACCAGGTAGATAATATATAATATACTCTATGTCCACTCATATCCACTCTGAGGGGTGGCCCTGGCTGTACCAGGTAGATAATATATAATATACTCTATGTTCACTCATATCCACTCTGAGGGGTGGCCCTGGCTGTACCAGGTAGATAATATATAATATACTCTATGTCCACTCATATCCACTCTGAGGGGTGGCCCTGGCTGTACCAGGTAGATAATATATAATATACTCTATGTTCACTCATATCCACTCTGAGGGGTGGCCCTGGCTGTACCAGGTAGATAATATATAATATACTCTATGTCCACTCATATCCACTCTGAGGGGTGGCCCTGGCTGTACCAGGTAGATAATATATAATATACTCTATGTCCACTCATATCCACTCTGAGGGGTGGCCCTGGCTGTACCAGGTAGATAATAGATAATATACTCTATGTTCACTCATATCCACTCTGAGGGGTGGCCCTGACTGTACCAGGTAGATAATATATAATATACTCTATGTTCACTCATATCCACTCTGAGGGGTGGCCCTGGCTGTACCAGGTAGATAATAGATAATATACTCTATGTTCACTCATATCCACTCTGAGGGGTGGCCCTGGCTGTACCAGGTAGATAATAGATAATATACTCTATGTTCACTCATATCCACTCTGAGGGGTGGCCCTGGCTGTACCAGGTAGATAATAGATAATATACTCTATGTCCACTCATATCCACTCTGAGGGGTGGCCCTGGCTGTACCAGGTAGATAATAGATAATATACTCTATGTTCACTCATATCCACTCTGAGGGGTGGCCCTGGCTGTACCAGGTAGATAATAGATAATATACTCTATGTCCACTCATATCCACTCTGAGGGGTGGCCCTGACTGTACCAGGTAGATAATATACTCTATGTTCACTCACATTCCAGAAGAGGTCCTGAGGAGTTTGCTGGATGGCTCTTCACTCTCCTCCCCTGCTGGCTTCCTTTCCTTCTCAGAGGCAGATACCTCCTACACACACACACACACACACACACACACACACACACACAAAAAAAGTTTACCAAGTACAATGTAGAACATAAACTAGTTCAGCCTTCTTCACCCCCCCTCGAATTACGTGAAAGGACTAGCTATAAATTCATAGGATATTACTGCGTTATGAATTCATAGCTAGATAATAACCTAGACATTTTAATGTTGGCCTATGAACTATTAATGCACCAATTTGTAAGTCGCTCTGGATAAGAGCGTCTGCTAAATGACGTAAATGTAAATGTATTACATCACGTTGTTGCGTTTCATCGTGCAAGTTTCTTTTCCGGCACATCCGAGTTGCTGGAAGTGAAATATGAAACGGATACAATGTAGCCTACTTTACTATCAACAAACTTTACCAGAGACTTTACCACTAATATATCGACGAAATAACAGCATACTCTATTTTCTTACCTTGGATGGGTCCATTTTTAGACACTACAGGTGCAGACAGCCGACAGGAAAGTAATGAAGCCTGATAGTAGAGCGCTCCAGTTTCCTGGTTTTCAGCAGCCCATCCCATCCTGTGGCACATCCTCCCTATTGGTCTCTAGTAGTGCGTCGCCCTCTAGTGGACAAACTGACACCAAACCAAAACAGGTGTGAGAGAGAAGACATTCTTATCCAGCAATAAAGTCGATACAACATCTTTGATATTATCTTGTTCTTTATGTTTCCAGTTGAATCACAGGTTGTATTTGTAATTAAACAATGTTCTGATTCCTTTAGTTGCTTTGTGGGATTGATTTAACATATGAAGAACACATCAAAAATATATGTAATTCATCGTAGGAGTAGGGTTGCAAAATTCCCGGGAACGTTCAATAAATTGGTGATTCCGGATTTCCTGCGTATTCTCTCCTGATTCCGGGAATCCTCCAACAGGGATTTCGGGAAAACCTGGGAAACCTATGTAGGACACTTATCCTTGTCTTCAGGGCATCCAGGTGGTTCAGCAGGAAATTACACTTTAATGTGTGATGATTGGGAAGAGGTGGAGGTGGAGGAAGAAGTGGAGCCATGGGCATGTGGTGCTGTGAGGGAGAAATGAGAGAGAGTGAGAAAGAAAGAGCGAGAGAGAGAGAGAGAGAGAGAGAGAGAGAGAGAGAGAGAGAGAGAGAGACAGAGACAGAGACAGAGACAGAGACAGAGACAGAGACAGAGACAGAGACAGAGACAGAGAGAGTCAGCCTAAAACATGTAATACATGTTAGATGGAAATGAATACAGTAGAGTATACTCAAGATGCAATTGACACATGGCATCATATTATCATCAGACAGGTCAATTCATACATGTTGTCATATTTCATAAGACAGGTCAATTCACACATGTTATCATATTATCATAAGACAGGTCAATTCATACATGTTGTCATATTTCATGACAGTTTAATTCATACATTTACATTTTACATTTACATTTACGTCATTTAGCAGATGCTCTTATCCAGAGCGACTTACAAATTGGTGCATTCACCCTATAGCCAGAGGGACAACCACTTTACAATTTTTTTTTTTTTTTTTTTTTTTTATTTATCCTATCCCAGGTATTCCTTAAAGAGGTGGGGTTTCAAATGTCATATTATCATCAGACATGTAAAGTGTCAGTCCCATGTTTCATGAGCTGAGCGGGATCGTCTGAGACCAGCCACCCTGACAGCTGAGGAAATGGAGGAATATTTCTGTCTGTAATAAAGCCCCTTTGTGGGGAAAAACTAATTCTGATTGGCTGGGCCTGGCTCCCCCAGTAGGTGGGCCTATGCCCTCTCAAGCCCACCCATGGCTGTGCCCCTGCCCAATCGTGAAATCCATAGATTAGGGCCTAATGAATTTATTTCAATTGACTGATTTCCTAATATAAATGTTTGTTCAGTATAGATTCATGTAATTGAAAAACACTATAAGATATTATATACACCAGGGTTTTGCTCAATTCAGAATTTGGGAATTGACTCCCATTCAACTCATGAGTTGAAATTCAAATTCAATTGGCCACACCCCACAGGATGTAGAATTTGAATTTCCGTGACAGGAAGTATAATTTAATTCAGTGCAATTCAAATAAATTTCACTCAGTCATAGAACATGAGAGTTTCATTGAATCTGACAGGTCACACTTCCAGATACCAAAGAATATATAACTTTTCTCTGGAAACAATGTTCATATACTCTATTAACCTTAGTGCTTAGAATATACCATTATATTTCCACCAACCATTTCATTTGTTTGTCTTCTTTTTGAAGGCTTCAGGGTTAACTTGAGGGTTAAACTAATGCATTGTGGGAAATGTAGTATTACCCCCCCCCCCCATATTGAACAACATTTAAGTGATTAATGAAATATAATAACTACAAGTTTTGTTTTCCTTGATCATTCATTTCAATAGTTTGTCCTGAAAATCAATTGTTTCATCAATATTTTATATGCATGTTTATAGGCCAAAATCCCTGCTGCAGTGTGTGCAAACCTGGTCAAGACCTACAGGAAACATATGATCTCTGTAATTGCAAACAAAGGTTTCTGTACCAAATATTAAGTTCTGCTTTTCTGATGTATCAAATACTTATGTCATGCAATAAAATGCACATTAATTACTTAAAAATCATACAATGTGATTTTCTGGATTTTTGTTTTAGATTCCGTCTCTCACAGTTGAAGTGTACCTATGATAAAAATTACAGACCTCTACATGCTTTGTAAGTAGGAAAACCTGCAAAATTGGCAGTGTATCAAATACTTGTTCTCCCCACTGTGTACACTGCTCAAAAAAATAATGGGAACACTTAAACAACACAATGTAACTCCAAGTCAATCACACTTCTGTGAAATCAAACTGTCCACTTAGGAAGCAACACTGATTGACAAAAAATGTCACATGCTGTTGTGCAAATGGAATAGACAACAGGTGGAAATTATAGGCAATTAGCAAGACACCCCCAATAAAGGAGTGGTTCTGCAGGTGGTGACCACAGACCACTTCTCAGTTCCTATGCTTCCTGGCTGATGTTTTGGTCACTTTTGAATGCTGGCGGTGCTTTCACTCTAGTGGTAGCATGAGACGGAGTCTACAACCCACACAAGTGGCTCAGGTAGTGCAGCTCATCCAGGATGGCACATCAATGCGAGCTGTGGCAAGAAGGTTTGCTGTGTCTGTCAGCGTAGTGTCCAGAGCATGCAGGGGCTACCAGGAGACAGGCCAGTACATCACGAGACGTGGAGGAGGCCGTAGGAGGGCAACAACCCAGCTTTGTGCAAGGAGGAGCAGGAGGAGCACTGCCAGAGCCCTGCAAAATGACCTCCAGCAGGCCACAAATGTGCATGTGTCTGCTCAAACGGTCAGAAACAGACTCCATGAGGGTGGTATGAGGGCCCGACGTCCACAGGTGGGGGTTGTGCCTACAGTCCAACACCGTGCAGGACGTTTGGCATTTGCCAGAGAACACCAAGATTGGCAAATTCGCCACTGGCGCCCTGTGCTCTTCACAGATGAAAGCAGGTTCACACTGAGCACGTGACAGACGTGACAGAGTCTGGAGACGCCGTGGAGAACGTTCTGCTGCCTGCAACATCCTCCAGCATGACCGGTTTGGCGGTGGGTCAGTCATGGTGTGGGGTGGCATTTCTTTGGGGGGCCGCACAGCCCTCCATGTGCTCACCAGAGGTAGCCTGACTGCCATTAGGTACCGAGATGAGATCCTCAGACCCCTTGTGAGACCATATGCTGGTGCGGTTGGCCCTGGGTTCCTCCTAATGCAAGACATTTACATTTACATTTACATTTACGTCATTTAGCAGACGCTCTTATCAAGAGCGACTTACAAATAGGTGCATTCACCTTATAGCCAGTGGGATAACCACTTTACAATGTTTGTTTCTTTATGTTTTTTTTTTGGGGGGGGGGGGGGGGGGGTTGGAGTAAAGGGGGGGGGGGGGGGTAGAAGGATTACTTTATCCTATCCCAGGTATTCCTTAAAGAGGTGGGGTTTCAAAAGACAATGCTAGACCTCATGTGGCTGGAGTATGTCCGCAGTTCCTGCAAGAGGAAGGCATTGATGCTATGGACTGGCCCGCCCGTTCCCCAGACCTGAATCCAATTGAGCACATCTGGGACATCATGTCTTGCTCCATCCACCAACGCCACGTTGCACCACAGACTGTCCAGGAGTTGGCGGATGCTTTAGTCCAGGTCTGGGAGGAGATCCCTCAGGAGACCATCCGCCACCTCATCAGGAGCATGCCCAGGCGTTGTAGGGAGGTCATACAGGCACGTGGAGGCCACACACATTACTGAGCCTCATTTTGACTTGTTTTAAGGACATTACATCAAAGTTGGATCAGCCTGTAGTGTGGTTTTCCACTTTAATTTTGAGGGTGACTCCAAATCCAGACCTCCATGGGTTGATAAATTTGATTTCCATTGATAATTTTTGTGTGATTTTGTTGTCAGCACATTCAACTATAATAATAATAATAATATGCCATTTAGCAGACGCTTTTATCCAAAGCGACTTACAGTCATGCGTGCATACATTTTTTTGTGTATGGGTGGTCCCGGGGATCGAACCCACTACCTTGGCGTTACAAGCGCCGTGCTCTACCAGCTGAGCTACAGAGGACCAACTATGTAAAGAAAAAAGTATTTAATAAGATTATTTCATTCATTCAGATCTAGGATGTGTTATTTTAGTGTTCCCTTAATTTTTTTGAGCAGTGTATATATATATATATATATATATATATATATATATACATATATATATATATATATATATATATATATACACACACAGTGGGGGAAAAAGGAGAAAAAAAATTCCAGAAAATCACATTGTAGGATTTTTTATGAATTTATTTGCAAATTATTTGCAATCAAGTTGTAAAAACATCTCAAGGAAAATCAATGGAAACAGGTTGCACCTGAGCTCAATTTCGAGTCTTATAGCAAAGGGTCTGAATACTTATGTAAATAAGGTATTTGTTTTTTATTTTTAATACATCTGCAAACATTTCTAAAAACCTGTTTTCGCTTTGTCATTATGGGATATTGTGTGTAGATTGATGAGGAAATGTTTTTATTTAATCCATTTTAGAATAAGGCTGTAATGTCACAAAATGTAGAAAAAGTCAAGGGGTCTGAATACTTTCCAAATGCACTGTATATTTGTAATCTCAATTGAATTGAATTGAGACAGAGAGATTAAATAGATTAATGCAATTACAAAAAACTATCCCAGATATTTCTACACTACAAAATATACCATATTTCCCTGAGAGTGAAATGAGTCCCTGAGATTCAGTCTGATTAATGTCGATATGGTAGAAAAAAAAGGATATATTTAATCTCAAGAGCTACATTTTTGCCGATTTCTCTTTCCTATAAGAGTGAGAGTCTATTTCTACTTCCTATAAGAGTGAGAGTCTATTTCTATTTCCTATAAGAGTGAGAGTCTATTTCTCTTTCCTATAAGAGTGAGAGTCTATTTCTATTTCCTATAAGAGTCTATTTCTCTTTCCTATAAGAGTGAGAGTCTATTTCTATTTCCTATAAGAGTGAGAGTCTATTTCTATTTCCTATAAGAGTGAGAGTATATTTCTCTTTCCTATAAGAGTGAGAGTATATTTCTCTTTCCTATAAGAGTGAGAGTATATTTCTCTTTCCTATAAGAGTGAGAGTACATTTCTCTTTCCTATAAGAGTGAGAGTCTATTTCTCTTTCCTATAAGAGTGAGAGTCTATTTCTCTTTCCTATAAGAGTGAGTCTATTTCTCTTTCCTATAAGAGTGAGAGTATATTTCTACTTCCTATAAGAGTGAGAGTCTATTTCTCTTTCCTATAAGAGTGAGAGTCTATTTCTCTTTCCTATAAGAGTGAGAGTCTATTTCTCTTTCCTATAAGAGTGAGAGTCTATTTCTATTTCCTATAAGAGTGAGAGTCTATTTCTATTTCCTATAAGAGTGAGAGTCTATTTCTCTTTCCTATAAGAGTGAGAGTCTATTTCTACTTTCTATAAGAGTGAGAGTCTATTTCTCTTTCCTATAAGAGTGAGAGTCTATTTCTATTTCCTATAAGAGTGAGAGTCTATTTCTATTTCCTATAAGAGTGAGAGTCTATTTCTCTTTCCTATAAGAGTGAGAGTCTATTTCTACTTTCTATAAGAGTGAGAGTCTATTTCTATTACCTATAAGAGTGAGAGTCTATTTCTCTTTATCTATCATAAAAGGAGCCCACTAGTCCCCTTTGTTGGAACATAATGACATTCCAATGTAAAAGATGCTCTTAAAGATACCATTATATAAACATATACACTATATCTAAACAGAGATATATATTGATATTGTGTTCAGCCAGTGCAGCTGTCCAGTCAGTTGTCTGCTAGATGTTAAGTCTCACATGTTGTTGCCTGAGACCTGTCCAGGATGATTCAACATTCAACATGTTCCAGATAGAAATTCAATGTACAGAGATATAAAAATATTCCTCCTTTATACTGGGAGACTATAAAGAATAGAGTCCCTGATCTTGTAGTCTGCAGCCAGTGTACCAGAGTAACACAGGTAGGTTGTCTGGTAGACAGTAGCCTCACAGTGATGTCACCTTGCCTGAGACCTGGGGCTCATTCAAGACCGTTAAACTTTCACAATGTTGCAGATAGCCTATCTTGTTAGATAAGACATCCTTAACTTTTCATGTGGTGTGAAAATGTTTGATGTCCTTTGTAAACATTACATGATCTGCATTTGAAAAACTCTTAATGTTTCACCCTATGACGCAGAACCCCCGGAGTTAACTGTGACCCCCTTCCTCTCCCCTCCTTGGGAATGTAATACATTATTCACTCATGTTGTGTTGAGGCTGCACATTCAGACATTCATTTGTCAACTTCTCCTTTAACTCAATAGCCAGTTTGTTCTGGCCCATCTTCCTCAGGATCTCCAGTGTGATCTTCACAGTGCCGTCGTCATGGTATCGCTGCACCATCATATCCACTGTGGCCTGTCTGGTAGCGTTCTCCAACTGGCTCTTTGGGATTGAAGGAAAATCCTCCACTCCCTGACTCAGGTGCCACTGAAATCTCTCCAGCTGTTCTGAAACCAGCTCTGTCAGAGTGCCCAGCAGCAGATTAGAAACATTTGTTGTTGTCCCTAGATACAGAAACATAAAACAATGAGAACTATAACATGTGACATCATAATAACTAAAATAAACAGTCCTGACGGATCTGAATTCTCCTTGTATGTTTAAGTAGGTAAACAAGTTCCCTGTTGTGTGTGATGATGCCATCTTGCTGAGTCTACCTTTAATAATTGCAATCGAAGACATTCAAAATGTTTATGGTTTTGAAGATTGTGCCAATACACTGACTTCCTGTTAGCAGTTTGTCCCATGGCTATGTAGAGCTGGTGAGTATGGGTGTCTCTGTAGTGGGAGACTGCACCTTATTGAGGTGAATATATCTAAATGAATGTATTTGTATTTCTATTGCTATATCAGAGCACTTGGTTACTATAGTAACTCTATGCACACTATCTTTAGTAACTCATGTTTTCTTTCGCTTGTGTTTAGGATCCTAAAAAAAGATACACGATTGTTTTCGCTGCAATAATCAGACATGAAGGAACTCTTACACAACTAACTCTCCCGGGAAAGACAGGAAATTATATTTACTTGCTGTAGCGCCACCTTGTGGTGTAGCTGTAGATAAAAAAATATATAACTTGTTAAAGGTCGCGAACAGTCATTCTGAGTCAGTAAAATAGGCTTTTGAGTAACAAGGTTTCCATCCAACCAATTCATGCGGATGAATTACCTGACGCATGAAAAAAGTCACGACCGGGCTGATAAAACAGGAAATGCTGGTACACGTTTATAAATGCAGACAGACAATTAGTTAATTTGACATGGTGGGATCTTTTTGTGTCGGGAAATATCGCTCTTATCCATAATAATCTCATAATGTAGGTATCCTATCTGCACTGTATCTAGCTGTTGGCTAGAGCGCACGTGCCAAGACCAGAGTGGGCACATTTGTTATAATGCAACAGTTTTTGTGACAAAACCATCAGTAGAGTTGAAAATGCGTTGGAAACCCATTTAACTTATATTTTTCATTCAGTACATGGTAATTAATTTTTATGTGCACTACGCCAAGTTATTTCTATGTGCAGTACGTCACCACGCACAGCATTTTATCCGCAATAGAGCTCGCTAGCTTGTAGTCCTAAAACCCGGAAATGGGCGGGGAGCTGATAGGCTGGGGAGCTCACCTTGACTGACAGTTCTTTGAAACCGCCTATGTCAAGCAACATGGACGCAGTGATGCAATGAGATTATCTCAAGATAATTTGCTGATACATAAAGCAACTCATATCATGGTTTCACAAATTATTTGTTTATCCTGTTTGGTTATTGTAAAAGCATCAATATAGAAATAATGGTTGCTATATCATTTAGCTAGATAGCCCAAATGGAATTTTCAGCACTGTTTATCAAGCTAGCTAGATAGATCATCTTGGACAATTTTTGTTGAAACTTTACAGGGTGAGGTCTGGGTAAGTTATATATATACACACACTGAGTGTACAAAACATTAAGAACACCTTCCTAATATTGAGTTACACCCCCCCTTTTGCCCTCAGAACAGCCTCTATTCGTCAGGGCATGGACTCTACAAGGTTTCGAAAGCGTTCCACAGGGAGGCTGGCCCATGTTGACTCAAATGCTTCACACAGTTGTGTCAAGTTGACTGGATGTCATTTGGGTGGTGGAAACCCAGCAGCGTTGCAGATCTTGACAAAAACCGGTGCGCCTGGCACCTACTACTATATCTTGTTCAAAGGCATTTAAATATTTTGTCTTGGCCATTCACCCTCTGAATGGCACACATACACAATCCATGTCTGAATTGTCTCAAGCCTTAAAAATCATTATTTAACCCATCCCCTCCCCTTCATCTACACTGATTGAAGTGGATTTAACAAGTTACATCAATAAGGGATCATAGCTTTCACCTGGATTCACCTGGTCAGTCTATGTCAGGAAAGAGCAGGTGTTCATAATGTTTTGTCCACTCAGTCAGACAATGTTAATTAATGAATATGTCATATATCATGACTATCAATGATGTCAAGAAGTTTGTATGAATCTCATGTTTGTCTCTTGATGTAATGACATGACAATTGTGTCTGAGTTTTGGGCTAACCTTCCTCCATTTTTGTTCCATGCTGGTGAAAGACCTAGCTAGCCAGTAACTAGCTAACACCAGACACAGATGAAAGCGGAAACCTATAAGTATATTTGCCTTAGAATATATAATTACAGGTTTCCCCTATTCATCGAACACACTGCTATGTAAACCACACCCCTCTGCGAATACGCCTTCTGCGATGTTGGTTACAAGGCGGTACTTATTTAAATTAGGTAAGAAAATAATGTCACAAAAATCCTTTAATATTCCCAGCTCCTGAATCCAAGTGGTTGACATGGGGGAGAGGATGAGTAACTTTATGATAACTTTATCAATGCAGAAGCAACAGTCATTTTTCATACTTTGGTCATCCTACTTTGATCTGATTTAATCCGAATATCATCACATTACATGAAAAACATGATTTTGACTGTGCAGGACCTTTAACAAAATAAGTGACAGACCATAAAGAATATAGTCGTTTAAGTTTATGGTGCAGTTTATGAGGTTAAACCGCAGGTCAAATCAAATGGCGCACACACAATCTATTTTACAACACAGAACCATTAGGAGAATATGAGTTGTTCCCAATTGAATTGTGAGTTGATGAGACTAAGACAAGTATAAGGTTTGATGAGACCAGTTACCTGTAGACTTCACTTCTGTTGGTGAGGCTGTGGATTAAAAGAGAAGGTGATGTACTACATTTATATGGTGAAATAATCAATTGTATCATAATTAGATTAAATCAACAACAGCACTACTTCCATACTATTATGATGATTGCTACTAATGTAAAATGTAAATGTAAAATGCTACTATTACTACTAGTTCTATAGTAACTCCTACTCTCTCTGAATTTCAGTTACCTGGTAGTGAAACAAGGCGGTTCCATACACATTCATTTTCAGGACCGTCATGTTCTTCCAGAAGAAGATTCACTTCTTCAACAACAGTTTTTAAACGCAACAGGAATGTTGGCATGTAGTTTGTATAGGAATCATAATCCACAAACTCTGCTTCCTGAAAAAAATGCATAAGTATCATGTCAAACAGAATTGTATGTGATTTCTATTTCTTATCAAGGTAGCATAACAAAAATAATTTACATGTGTTAACACATTTCCTCTCTCTCTCTAGCTCATGTCATATATATATTAGCCTACCTTTGGATCTATGTGATGTTCATCTGTAAGATCGGTGGAGAGGGTGTATTTTTGGTCCGGGGTTAGTCTACAGTTAGGATTTATTTCAATGTATTTTTCTCTGTCTCCATTCCTTCTCCTCCTTGTCTTACACACCTTGAGAGGATTGAAAATGGTTTGGAACACACTGTCATGGTGAGGTAGCTGTGGCGTGTGATTTGGACGGAGTCAGGCGCAGGAGGGTAAATCACAGAATAAAGGTTTATTCTGTATATATGTCGATACAAGGTACAAGGCGCTCCACCGAGCTCATATAACCTCCACAATAAACAATCACACACAAAGACAAGGGGGCAGAGGGAACACTTATACAGGTACTGATGAGGGGAATTGAAACCAGGCGTGTGTAATAAACAAGACAAAACAAATGGAATGATGAGATGAGGAGAGGCAGTGGCTAGAAGGCTGGTGACGACGAACGCCGAAGCCTGCCCGAACAAGGAGAGGAAGCAGCTTCGGAGGAAGTCGTGACAGTAAGCCCTGCCTGAAACATGGAAGCCCAAATGTCGCCCTCGGACCTTGAGGGTATCGTCTTGATGTAATGGTTAAGATGTTGGGTTGGCGAGCGAGAGACCCCCCTGGTCTGGATTCACCATTTAGTGTTACGTTACACCCCAAAATAAGGCAAAAGGTGAGTTCAACAGTACGAGTTTGATAGAATTCCAACGAAAGAAGAGTTTGACAACTCTAATCTACTTACCTCATCAATGTCAACATTCCTGGGCAGCAACAACACATTTAGGGTGGAATTATTTGTATCATCTGGGAGTTGGTAAAATAGTAGCACCAGACCACGGATAGGAGAGACAAGAGCTTCCTTATCCTTGGTGATGCCATATTTGCTGAATCCATTGATGTTTAATATGACATGAGTTTCTGTTGTCTCATGGGGATGGAGAAACTCCATACTGTCATCATCAGTCACATGGGCTACAGACAGGAAGTCACATCCACCCTCTAGGAGAGAAAGAGAACATTAGTCTTCTGTTCAGATGACAATAACAACCAAGTAGTGGAGTAGTGATGCTACTGATGGTGATTAAGAATACGTAGTCTATAACCTCCCTGGAAATGTATTACTTACCAGAATGAATCTCACAGTGTGGGAGGTGTAGTTGACAGACAGACTTCTGAGAGCAGTCAATGTTGAACAGGGGTCCTGCAGGTCTCTTGCCTCTCTTGGCTAGAAGCCTCCTGTTCCAGGGGACTGTCCTATAGAGCACCTCTCCCTCTCCCTCCATCCTAAACACCAGGCCTGTTATACTGCACTGAAACAGACCTGAACGGAGGCACTGGAACCTGTAGAACAAACAATGGTGAAGAATGACATTTTAATTACATTTCCTGAATATGATTTGAAAAATGAGGCATTGTCCTTACAAACTATTCATGAGAAAACAAGTAAAATAATACTGAGTTACCTGTATGCTCCCTTGTCCTCACGATCGTAGATTTCTGGTTCAAAGTTTTCAGGAGACCTCTAAAATGTAAAAACAATAGATTTTAAAGGGTTTGAAGAGTAGTTTAATAGAAACATATTCAACTTGTCTATCTTTCTCTCTCTCTTCTTTCTTTCTTTCTCTCTCTTCTTTCTTTCTTTCTTTCTTTCTTTCTTTCTTTGTTTTTGTGGGGGTAGATCAGCTTAATATTGCAGATAGATTGTAACTTCCATCAATGTAATTGTCTGCATCACTTCCAATCCCCCATGTTTTTTATATATATACTCCCCTTTATTACTTTTCAACCCCACCATCCTTTCCCTACTTGGGGTAAATTAGTGAACAACAATGCCCAGGCCTCTACTTCCAGCCTATACTTACTATCTACACCTTATGAACACATTCAATTTTACAATAATTATATTTTATTTGTTTTTGCTCCTGAACTTCTTCTACTCTCAACCTCTCCGATTATTTTTCATGATGTCCATCCGGTTTGCTTCTATATGCCATATCTTTCTAACTGTGCTCTTTCCCAAAAGCTCCCAACATACAATCTATATACTTATTATGGACACAGTATGCTTACATTATTAGTTATCTTGTTATTATTTATTGTTATTTGTTATTAGTCCCATCCTTCAACTCCATTCAATACCTCCCATCTATCTTTTAACACCATCCATATAGGATTTCTATTTGCCATATATATTTCAACTGTACTGTGATGTTTTACAAAAGTTCTGAACCTTTCTATTCTCATTGCTTCTACAGATTGTGAATTAAAAATAAACATTTTTGCTAAAAGTATTATTACATTATTGATCGATTGACTATGACTTTTCAGATCACCCAGTAATGCTATCTGCAAGGTTAGCTTCAGGTAAATATTGCAATCCTTTAGCCATTCCTGGACCTGTGTCCAAAAACAAGCTACAAATGGACAGAACCAAAACAAATGATCTAATGACTCTGTCTCTTCACAGCAAAATCTGCAGAGCTGGGAAGATTGTATCCCCCATATAAATAACATTCTATTGGTAGCAAGAATTTTATATAATAATTTAAATTGAAAGATTCAAATTTTTGAATCTGGTGTCGTTTTGCGTGTCAGTTCATAAACACTATGCCATGGGATCGGTACGTCAAAAATCTCTTCCCAACTATTTTGCAATTTATATGGGACGGCTGTCAATCCTTTGGTCCTTAAGTGAAACTGATATACTGTTTTATTTATCACAGTTTTCCTTAACCAATTATGTTATTTAATGCAAGGCCAACAGACAAGTTCCTTACTTTCTCCCCGTTCCACTTTCCTCTTCCACTTTTGCGGTAAGGCTGCAATTATTTGGTTGTAATTTTGGGTAGAGCAGACATTTCCATACGTTTTTGTTAGCTGCATGTGCGACATACAGTGGGGAAAAAAAGGATTTAGTCAGCCACCAATTGTGCAAGTTCTCCCACTTAAAAAGATGAGAGAGGCCTGTAATTTTCATCATAGGTACACGTCAACTATGACAGACAAAATGAGAAAAGAAATTCCAGAAAATCACATTGTAGGATTTTTAATGAATTTATTTGCAAATTATGGTGGAAAATAAGTATTTGGTCACCTACAAACAAGCAAGATTTCTGGCTCTCACAGACCTGTAACTTCTTCTTTAAGAGGCTCCTCTGTCCTCCACTCGTTACCGGTATTAATGGCACCTGTTTGAACTTGTTATCAGTACAAAAGACACCTGTCCACAACCTCAAACAGTCACACTCCAAACTCCACTACGGCCAAGACCAAAGAGCTGTCAAAGGACACCAGAAACAAAATTGTAGACCTGCACCAGGCTGGGAAGACTGAATCTGCAATAGGTAAGCAGCTTGGTTTGAAGAAATCAACTGTGGGAGCAATTATTAGGAAATGGAAGACATACAAGACCACTGATAATCTCCCTCGATCTGGGGCTCCACGCAAGATCTCACCCGTGGGGTCAAAATGATCACAAGAACGGTGAGCAAAAATCCCAGAACCACACGGGGGGACCTAGTGAATGACCTGCAGAGAGCTGGGACCAAAGTAACAAAGCCTACCATCAGTAACACACTACGCCGCCAGGGACTCAAATCCTGCAGTGCAAGACGTGTCCCCCTGCTTAAGCCAGTACATGTCCAGGCCCGTCTGAAGTTTGCTAGAGTGCATTTGGATGATCCAGAAGAGGATTGGGAGAATGTCATATGGTCAGATGAAACCAAAATATAACTTTTTGGTAAAAACTCAACTCGTCGTGTTTGGAGGACAAAGAATGCTGAGTTGCATCCAAAGAACACCATACCTAATGTGAAGCATGGGGGTGGAAACATCATGCTTTGGGGCTGTTTTTCTGCAAAGGGACCAGGACGACTGATACGTGTAAAGGAAAGAATGAATGGGGCCATGTATCGTGAGATTTTGAGTGAAAACCTCCTTCCATCAGCAAGGGCATTGAAGATGAAACGTGGCTGGGTCTTTCAGCATGACAATGATCCCAAACACACCGCCCGGGCAACGAAGGAGTGGCTTCGTAAGAAGCATTTCAAGGTCCTGGAGTGGCCTAGCCAGTCTCCAGATCTCAACCCCATAGAAAATCTTTGGAGGGAGTTGAAAGTCCGTGTTGCCCAGCGATAGCCCCAAAACATCACTGCTCTAGAGGAGATCTGCATGGAGGAATGGGCCAAAATACCAGCAACAGTGTGTGAAAACCTTGTGAAGACTTACATAAAACGTTTGACCTGTGTCATTGCCAACAAAGGGTATATAACAAAGTATTGAGAAACTTTTGTTATTGACCAAATACTTATTTTCCACTATAATTTGCAAATAAATTCATTAAAAATCCTACGTGATTTTCTGGATTTCTTTTTCTCATTTTGTCTGTCATAGTTGACGTTTACCTATGATGAAAATTACAGGCTTCTCTCATCTTTTTAAGTGGGAGAACTTGCACAATTGGTGGCTGACTAAATACTTTTTTCCCCCACTGTATATCAAAAAAGGTTTGGTATTCCTCGACTGGTATGCCATCCAACCGTGGAGTTTTCCCAGACTTAAAGTCTTTAATTGCATCCAGAAGTTCCTCCTCTGTAATTTCATCTTCACATGAGTCTTTCTGTATGGCTGTTAATTTTACATTATCAATAGAAAAAAAATCTCTACAATTAGCTTCAGTTAGAGGAGATGGAGGCGACTGAAAAGAAAACATATGCTTAAAGTACTTTGCTTCCTCCTTCAAAATATAATTAGGTGAATCATGGGTGACTCCGTCAATTGTAACCAGTTTCATGAAGTTATTTTTGGTAGCATTCCTATGTTGAAGATAAAAAAATAATTTTGTGAATTTTTCCCCATATTCCATCCAGTTTGCTTTATTTTTATATATAAATATAATATGATCTTTCTTGAATAAGTTTCTCAATTTCTTTTTGTTTTTCCTCTAATTTATTCTGAGCCTTCTATCTGTTCTGTTAGACTTTCTATTTCCTTTGTTAGTATAAACTCTTTTGACCTAAATTGCTTTTGTTTTCGAGATGAGTACTGAATTGCATGGCCTCTAAAAGGCACATTTAAAGGTGTCCCATACAATAAGTGTATTTGCTGTACCTATGTTATGTCGGAAAAAGTCAGTTATAAATTCCTTTGTTCTAATTACAAATAAATTATCATCCAATAGGCTTTGATTACATTTTCAATATCCTCGCCCACGTGGAAATTCAGTAAAAGTAATGTAAATGCCAATTATTGTCACGCCCTGGCTCTGGGGACTCTTAAATGTTGAGCCAGGGTGTTTAGTTTCTATGTTTAGTTTTCTATGTTTGAGTTTCTAGATCATGTAGATCTATGTTGGCCAGGGTGGTTCCCAATCAGAGGCAGCTGTAGTTCGTTGTCTCTGATTGGGGTCCATACTTAGGCAGCCGTTTGGCACCAGTCTGTGTGGGATCTTGTTCCGAAAGGTTTGTGTTGTAACCTAGGACTTCACGTATCGTTTGTTTATTGTTTTGGTTCGTGTTGTGTACACAAATAAAGAATGTACGCTTATCATGCTGCGCCTTGGTCCGCTTCTTCCGTCAACGAACGTGACAGAAGATCCCACCTTCAGAGGACCAAGCAGCATGCCCAGGAGGAGAAGTTGGCGATGTGTCTGGTGGGCGAATGGTGGTCATGGGAGGAGATACTCGCGGGCAGAGGGCCATGGGCAAAAGTAATGCCCAGGCAGGAGAGAAGAAACGGCGCCAACCGTGCCGACGATGGACACGCGAGAAGCAACCCCAGGACATTTTTTTTTGGGGGGGGGGGGCACACGGCGTGGACGACGGGGCTGCTGGAGGCAGCTACAGGACGAATCGGCGGACTAGGAGAGGAGGCCACCAGGTTTGGGGGGCTGGAAGGGTGGTTGGCGGAGCTTAGAGGTAGAGCAGAGCCAACTCCCCGTACTCAGGCTAGGCAGCGTGAGACTGGGCAGGTTCCGTGTTATGCGGAGCCACGTACTGTGCCGCGAGTGTTCCGGCACAGTCCTGTACGTCCTGTGCTAGCACCACGCACGTGTCGTGCTAAGGTGGGCATGCAGCCAGGACGGAGTGTGCCGGCTCAACGCTTGTGGCCTCCAGTACCCCTCCTCGGTCCCGGATATCCTGCGCCAGTGCCACGTGCTGTAGTGCCAGTACGAGTGCACAGCCCTGTACGTCCTGTGCTGATGCCTCACACAGATTGTGTGGAAATAGGCATTCAGCCAGGACGGGTTGTGTCAGCTCTCCGCTCCAGACCTCCAGTCCGTCTCCACAGTTCGGTCTGGCCTGTTCCTGGTCCCCGCACCAAGCCAGTGGTGTGCGTCGCCAGCCCGGTCCGGCCTTTTCCTGTCCCTCGCACCAAGCCTGTGGTGCGCGTCGCCAGCCCGGTCCGGCCTGTTCCTGCTCCCCGCACCAAGCCTGTGGTGCGCGTCGCCAGCCCGGCCCGGCCTGTTCCTGCTCCCCGCACCAAGCCTGTAGTGCGCGTCGCCAGCCCGGTCCGGCCTGTTCCTGCTCCCCGCACCAAGCCTGTGGTGCGCGTCGCCAGCCCGGCCCGGCCTGTTCCTGCTCCCCGCACCAAGCCTGTGGTGCGCGTCGCCAGCCCGGCCCGGCCTGTTCCTGCTCCCCGCACCAAGCCTGTGGTGCGCGTCGCCAGCCCGGTCCGGCCTGTTCCTGCTCCCCGCACCAAGCCTGTGGTGCGCGTCGCCAGCCCGGCACGGCCTGTTCCTGCTCCCCGCAACAAGCCTGTGGTGCGCGTCGCCAGCCCGGTCCGGCCTGTTCCTGCTCCCCGCACCAAGCCTGTGTTGCGCGTCGCCAGCCCGGTCCGGCCTGTTCCTGCTCCCCGCACCAAGCCTGTGGTGCGCGTCGCCAGCCCGGCCCGGCCTGTTCCTGCTCCCCGCACCAAGCCTGTGGTGCGCGTCGCCAGCCCGGTCCGGCCTGTTCCTGCTCCCCGCACCAAGCCTGTGGTGCGCGTCGCCAGCCCGGCCCGGCCTGTTCCTGCTCCCCGCAACAAGCCTGTGGTGCGCGTCGCCAGCCCGGTCCGGCCTGTTCCGGCCTGTTCCTGCTCCCCGCACCAAGCCTGTGGTGCGCGTCGCCAGCCCGGTCCGGCCTGTTCCTGCTCCCCGCACCAAACCAGTGGTGCGCGTCGCCAGCCCGGTCCGGCCTGTTCCTACCCCTCGCACCAAGCCAGTGGTGCGCGTCGTCAGCCCGGTCCGGCCCGTTTCTGCTCACCGCACCAAGCCAGTGGTGCGCGTCGTCAGTCCGGCACGGCTCCACTCCGGAGCAAGAGTAATCCGTTCCACCGGTGTCCAGTCCAGCTCCGGCCAGCGGGGCCAGACCAGACCAAGGGCGCAACGGGGGGGTGGAGAGAGAGTGGTGGTCACGCCCGGAGCCGGATCCGCCTCCGAGGTGGTATGCCCATCCGGCCCCTACCCTCTTGTGTTTGTGTGGCACGGTCGCAGTCCGCGCCTTTGGGGGGGGGGGGGGGTACTGTCACGCCCTGGCTCTGGGGACTCTTAAATGTTGAGCCAGGGTGTTTAGTTTCTATGTTTAGTTTTCTATGTTTCAGTTTCTAGATCATGTAGATCTATGTTGGCCAGGGTGGTTCCCAATCAGAGGCAGCTGTAGTTCGTTGTCTCTGATTGGGGACCATACTTAGGCAGCCGTTTGGCACCAGTCTGTGTGGGATCTTGTTCCGAAAGGTTTGTGTTGTAACCTAGGACTTCACGTATCGTGTTTATTGTTTTGGTTCATGTTGTGTACACAAATAAAGAATGTACGCTTATCACGCTGCGCCTTGGTCCGCTTCTTCCGTCAATGAACGTGACAATTATATGATGGTCCAACCGCATTCTGTCCCCTATCAACACTTTTTAAACTTTTGGTGCCAACGAGAATGAGATTTGAAAGAAGTCAATACGACTAGCTTGATTGAGTCTCCGCCATGTATATCTCACTAGATCAGTATATTTAAGCCTCCATATATCTACTAGTTCTAATGTATCCATGACATTCACAATTTCCTTAAGAGCATGTGGGTGATTGTTTGTGGTGTGATTTCCTTTACGGTCCATTGAGCTATTTAAAACAGTATTATAATCCCCCACCATAATAATATTGTCTTGAATTGCTTGCAGGGTTGATAATTTATTATATATATTGTCAAAGAAGTGTGGATCATCATTATTTGGTCCGTAAAGGTTAATGAGCCATATCTGTTTATGGTCCAATAACATATTTAAAATAATCCATCTACCTTGCATATCTATTTGAACAATTTGCACATTCGGATCGAAATTACTATTAATTAATATCATCACCCCTTTTGAATTTCTTTGCCCATGGGAGAAGTATATTCCCCCACCCCATTCCTTTTCCACGCAACTTCATCTCGAATTGTTGAATGAGTTTCCTGTATACAATATATATTATATTCCTTCTCTTTGAGCCATGTAAATATTGTTCTTCTTTTGTTATTATCAGCTAAGCCATTACACTTATAACTGGCTATACTAATTTCAACATACACCATAATGAGATACAAGTTTGAAGTCTATTTATTATTATATATGTTTGTAAATTTACCACTAAAAATACCGTAATGATTGAGTGTCCATATAGCTGTACCGTGATATTTGCATTGCAACTGAGTAACCCTTCAATTGTTCTCCACTAAATCCCACGCTAAAGCCCCTCCCCATCCCAAGTTGAGCCGTCATCCCAGTGATCAACTTCCCACCCACGTCCCTCCGGATCCCTAAGGCCCCGAGAGGCCAGGACCCATCCATCGAAAACAGCACACAGTGCCACCCACAAAACAGAAGCAGATTAACCGCCAAAAGCATTTCCAATGCTGTCACCTCTCTCTCTATATATATATATATATAACTATTTAAAAAAAATTATGCATATCCTATTTTCCATCATTATCAATTAATATGCATAATAATGTCGGCAGTTCATGCGTAGGATTTTAACATATAACCCGGATTGCCATTGTATTACATTTAATTTATTGACAAGCAATTATTATCCTAGCAAATAATTCCCGTGGTCCATCCCATACCCCAACCCCCCCCCCCCCCCCATCCAACATCCCCAACTCCCCACAACCGATGCCGGACAAACACACACGCACATACTCACATACTCCAATACACTCAACCCCCCTCCTCCACAATCCACCATAAAATCAGATACTCAACGGCTCTTTCTTTCTTTCTTTCTCTCTTTCTCTCTTTCTTTCTTTCTTTCTTTCTTTCTAGTGAGGGTCTTACCATGCGAGGGTCAGTAGTACACAGGCTCTGGTCCACTACTCTACATTCTGTGATGTTTAACTCGTCCATGGCTTCAGGTAAGCTGTCAGACAGATGCACTCTGACACAGTCCTGGCTCTCTTCTTCCATTGTCCCATCAGTCGCTGATGGCAAGGTGAAGGCCTGTCCAACAATGGGATCATTGGGTTCCAGGAGAAGAGGAGAATCTGCACAGAAATAGTGTATATATCTAATTTTGTTAGTTATTGGTTTAAAGTTGTCTTTGTATTAAATACAGATGTAGGATCTTAATTTGAGCCAGTTTACTTCAGCAGGAAAATAATCCTGCAGCAACAGGAAATGTGAACTATTATGTATATTATTGAGTTGATAAATTTTTCGTTAGGTCAATTCAAGTGGAAAATACAAACTTCAGAAAACTTTTTAAAACTCCAATACACTACAAGTTTGCATTTCTTGCCGTATAAGAACATTCTCAGCAACAAAATAATGATCAAATGAAGATCCTACATCTGTAGGACCATCTCCTTCACTCTTACCTGGGGTTCTAGGAGGACTATGAGATGTGGAACTTGGCATTTCCTTCAACGTTTTTTGGGGGGCCTGTAGGACTGAGGAGAAAACAGTTGAAATGACAAACTCTATATTGACCGTTTATAGAGGTGTTACCTGCGTTTCTGAGATGTGTTATCAAAAGGGAACATAGATGTTGTATCCTCATTTCTATGTTATAAAACGAAATAGTAAAGAAGCTGGGACTCTTTTTTTGAAACACTCAACATCCTGACTAGGAACAACACCTGTAATTACCTCCTCTGTGATCTCTCTCTAACTTCTCAGCAAGATCACCCAGGTCCATCTTCCTCATTGTGTTCAGTGTGATCTCCACAGCTCTCTCAGGGCCGTATCTCTTCACCATCTGATCCACTGTGTCCTGTCTGTCAGTGTTCTCCAGCTGGCTCTCTGGGATGAGAGGAAAGCCAGGCAGCTGGACGCTAGTCAGGTTAGACTGAAATGTCTTCAGCTGTTCTTCAGTGAACTCCTCCAGAGTGGTCAGCAGCAGAGCTGGAACATCCAACATGGAGGGTCTCTAAAATAACAAAGATGATCAGATATAAGGAAGAGAATAGAAATACTGACTACTGATATAAAATAAAGAACATTAATATATTAATATTGGTAGGACAAACTAGAATCTTTCTACTGGTCTCTCAATATCTCAATCTCATACACACGCACGCACGCACACACACACACACACACACACACACACACACACACACACACACACACACACACACACACACACACACACACACACACACACACACACACACACACACACACACACTCTGTGGCTGTGATCTTTATGGTGTTTGTTCACAATGACATTTGACCTCTCAGACATGACTACTAGTGTTACCTTCATGAACCTCAGCTCCTCCTCCGGCCTAGAGATCTCAGTCTTCAGATCAAGACACTCCTCCTCAGACAGGGTCAACCTGGACACAGGAAACAGTCACACACTGCTCTGTTCCCCTACACCACCACCACATGCTGTGGTCACTTCACTGTTCTACATTCATTTCACAGGTCAAGAGGATGATTCAATAGAGGTATAGAAGAGATGTTAGACCAGGGGTGTCAAACTCATTTTAGCTCAGGGGCCACATGGAGGAAAATCTATTCCCAAGTGGGCCGGACCGGAAAAATCATGGTATATATAACTTAAAAACAACAACTTCAAATTATTTTCTTTGTTTTAATACGATCAACATACACATTAAAGCTGGAGCCTGAGGACAGTGTGTCGAAAATAGTACAAGCACAACATCACTATTAATCATAAAACACGTCAAGTTTATTTGAAAATTCTAAAGAAAAAACACACAAACACACAATGCCTCAGTGATTAACAGAACTGTTTCACAGATCACAGAACTATATCAGGGTGTCAATTTCTCAGGCAGAAATGTAGATAAAAATAATGAAATCCTGTTCCCCAAACAAGTGCAAGAACCACAGAGTCAAGAATAGGTTAAATATACAAATAAAATAAAATCAATTAAAAACATATAAACATAAATCTGAAAGCGTTGCTCAAACTCCCGTAACAGTCCAGTTATTTTATCTTTGAACCGCTTCATGTCTGCCACATGTTGGGTCGCGCACACATTTTTCAGACAGGGGAAGTGAGCTGCATCACCACCGGCAAGTTGCGTCTCCCACAATGACAGCTCCAACTTGAAAGAACGTATGCTGTCATAATACTGCGTGACAACTTTGTTGCGCCCTTGCAGCTGTTTGTTCAAGTTATTCAGGTGCTCTGTAACATCCACCATAAATGCAAGGTCCGGCATCCATTCTGCGGAATGAAATTCTAACACTGGTTTGCCCTTTTCTTCCATGAACTGTTCAATTTCTTCTCGTAAATCAAAGAAACGCCTCAGCACAGCACCTCGGCTTAACCATCTTACCTCAGTGTGGTATGGCAGGCCATAGATGTGGTCTTTCTCTCTGAGAAGGCTGTCAAACTGACGGTGATTCAGGCTTCTGGATCGGATGAAATTAATAGTTTGGATGACCACCTTCATGACGTTATCCATCTTTAATGACTTGCAACACAAAGCCTCCTGGTGCAAAATACAGTGAAAAGTCAAAAAATCACGTCCTCCATTTGCAGATTGCACTTTCTCTCTGAACTTTGTCACAACGCCTGCTTTTTTCCCGATCATTGAGGGCGCACCATCTGTAGCCAGGCTGACAGCGCGGGACCAGTCCACTCCGACCCTGTCCAGCGCGCCGACGAGTGCGGTAAAAATATCAGCTGCTGTCGTTGTATCTGTCATCGGCACCAACTCCACGAACTCCTCGGTGACGGTCAATGTGTCATCAACTCCGCGGATGAAAAAATGGCCAGTTGTGCAACATCTGTAATGTCCGTGCTTTCATCAATTGCAACCGAAAACGCAATAAATGACTTTACTTTTTGCTTCAACTGGCTGTCCAAATCCACTGAAAGATCGGAAATCCTGTCTGCAACTGTTTTTCTTGTCAGGCTGATATTTGCAAAAGCCTGCCGCTTTTCAGGGCACACAATCTCCGCTGCCTTCATCATGCATGTTTTTACAAATTCACCCTCACTAAATGGTTTTGAAGCCACTGCGATTTCATTAGCAAGGAGGTAGCTAGCTTTCACTGCAGCGTCACTGATGTCTCGGCTGTGAGTAAACACAGACTGCTGTTTCTTCAGACCCGCCAACAGTTCATTCACCTTCTCTCATCTCCGCTGTCCTTGAAAGTTGTCATATTTGTCGGCATGAAGACTCACATAGTGGCGACGAAGGTTATATTCTTTCAGCACTGCAACATGCTCTGAACACACCAAACATACAGCTTTCCCCTTCAATTCCGTGATTAAATAGGATGACCATTTTTCTTGGAACACTCTGCACTCTGCGTCCACTTTTCTCTTTTTTGACAGAGACATATTGGGGCAATGAGGGTGCCAAAAGCACATAATGTTAAAAGTAGAAGCCGTAATAAATATCGCGGGCAAAACAAAGTAGCTCATTGGCTGCACGTGCTTGACCTACTTGCTCTGCCCCGGTATAAACAGTTTGCTTGCTTAACACAATTGCTATTGCGCCATCCAGTGGACGCAATTGGAACAGCAGTTTATTTTATTGAAAAATTGCTGCGCATTTTATCCTAAAAAAAAAAAAAAAAAAAATTTTTTTTTACTTTTTTTAATTTTTTTAAATCATCTCGCGGGCCGGATTAAACCCGTTTGCGGGCCTGATCCGGCCCGCGGGCCGTACGTTTGACACCCCTGTGTTAGAGGGTCAATTCACTACTTTTAAAGTTGATTATCTCTCCAGCACCATACCAGTAGACTCACATATTCAATGTTACCAGTGGCTATAACTAAACTCAGCAAAAAAAGAAACGTCCTCTCACTGTCAACTTAACATGTGTAAATATTTGTATGAACATAACCAGATTCAACAACTGAGACATAAACTGAACAAGTTCCACAGACATGTGACTAACAGAAATTGGATAATGTGTCCCTGAACAAAGGGGGGGTCAAAACCAAAAGTAACAGTCAGTTTCTGGTGTGGCCACCAGCTGCATTAAGTACTGCAGTGCATCTCCTCCTCATGGACTGCACCAGATTTGCCAGTTCTTGCTGTGAGATGTTACCCCACTCTTCCACCAAGGCACCTGCAAGTTCCTGGACATTTCTGGGGGGAATGGCCCTAGCCCTCATCCTCCGATCCAACAGGTCCCAGACGTGCTCAATGGGATTGAGATCCTGACTCTTCGCTGGCCATGGCAGAACACTGACATTCCTGTCTTGCAGGAAATCACGCACAGAACGAGCAGTATGGCTGGTGGCTTTGTCATGCTGGAGGGTCATGTCAGGATGAGCCTGCAGGAAGGGTACCACATGAGGGAGGAGGATGTGTTCCTTATAACGCACAGCGTTGAGATTGCCTGCAATGACAACAAGCTCAGTCCGATGATGCTGTGACACACCGCCCCAGACCATGACGGACCCTCCACCTCCAAATCGATCCCGCTCCAGAGTACAGGCCTCGGTGTAACGCTCATTCCTTCGACGATAAACGCGAATCCGACCATCAGCCCTGGTGAGACAAAACCGCGACTCGTCAGTGAAGAGCACTTTTTGCTAGTCCTGTCTTGTCCAGCGACGGTGGGTTTGTGCCCATAGGCGACGTTGTTGCCGGTGATGTCTGGTGAGGACCTGCCTTACAACAGGCCAAGCCCTCAGTCCAGCCTCTCTCAGCCTATTGCGGACAGTCTGAGCACTGATGGAGGGATTGTGCGTTCCTGGTGTAACTCGGGCAGTTGTTGTTGCCATCCTGTACCTGTCCCGCAGGTGTGATGTTCGGATGTACCGATCCTGTGCAGGTGTTGTTACACGTGGTCTGCCACTGCAAGGACGATCAGCTGTCCTTCCTGTCTCCCTGTAGCGGTGTCTTAGGCGTCTCACAGTACTGACATTGCAATTTATTGCCCTGGCCACATCTGCAGTCCTCATGCCTCCTTGCAGCATGCCTAAGGCACGTTCACGCAGATGAGCAGGGACCCTGGGAATCTTTCTTTTGGTGTTTTCCAGAGTCAGTAGAAAGGCCTCTTTAGTGTCCTAAGTTTTCATAACTGTGACCTTAACTGCCTACCGTCTATAAGCTGTTAGTGTCTTAACGACCGTTCCACAGATGCATGCTCATTAATTGTTTATGGTTCATTGAACAAGCATGGGAAACAGTGTTTAAACCCTTTACAATGAAGATCTGTGAAGCTATTTGGATTTCTACGAATTATCTTTGAAAGACAGGGTCCTGAAAAAAATGACTTTTCTTTTTTTGCTGAGTTTATGTTGAGATGTGTCTGTTACTTGAACTTTGTGAAGCATTTATTTTGGCTGCAATTTCTGAGCTGCAGTTAACTCTAATGAACTTAGAGTTAACTGCAGCAGAGGTAACTCTGGGTCTTCCTTTCCCGTGGTTGTCCTCATGAGAGCCAGTTTCATCATAGTGCTTGATGGTTTTTGCGACTGCACTTGAAGAAACCTTCAAAGTTCTTGAAATGTTCCGTATTGACTGACCTTCATGTCTTAAAGTAATGATGGACTGTTGTTTCTCTTTGCTTATTTGAGCTGTTCTTGCCATAATATGGACTTGGTCTTTTACCAAATAGGGCTATCTTCTGTATACCCCCCCAACCTTGTCACAACACAACTGATTGGCTCAAACGCATTAAGGAAAGAAATTCCACAAATTAACTTTTAAGAAGGCACACCTGTTAATTGAAATGCATTCCAGGTGACTACCAAATGAAGCTGGTTGAGAGAATGCCAAGAGTGTGCAAAGCTGTCATCAAGGCAAAGGGTGGCTATTTGAAGAATCTCAAATATAAAATATATTTTGATTTGTTTAACACTTTTTGGTTACTACATGATTCCATATGTGTTATTTCATAGTTTTGATGTCTTCACTATTATTCTACAATGTAGAAAATAGCAAAAATAAAGAAAAACCCTGGAATGAGTAGGTGTGTCCAAACTTTTGACTAGTACTGTATATGGGAAGCAGGCAAATGCCTTTCACTGAGCTGTATAAAGACAGACTGACAGGGGTGAGACAAATTATTTTAACTGATCTTAATGCTCTTTTGTTGTTGTTTGCAGGTGCACTATCCTTCTGACCCTATTCTGCCAGGTCCCATCTACTTTTTAACTCCTCGCAAGTGTGGCTTGTTTGGTGTCTGCTGTGAAGGACCACAACAAGTCAACTAGTTGATTGATGAAGGCATGTCATCCAGCAAAGGCAGCAGCGCAGTCAACAACTACATGCACCATTTCTTCACCAACTACAGAGTTGGGGAAACACGTGTGGACCTGAATTCTGACAACTGCAGCGGCCAAAACAAGAACAAGTTTGTGCTCTGGTATTGTGCCTGTCAGACCAGCTCCACCACAGTCTGGACCTTCACTTCCTGATCACATGATCCACCACAGTCTGGACCTTCACTTCCTGATCACAGGCCACACCAAGTTCACCCCCGACTGGTGCTTCGGCCTCATCAAGCAGACGCGTCAGAATGACCAGAGTAAACACTTTATCCGAGATCGCTGGTTTTGTGAAGGACAGCACTGTGACGGGTCAATATCCCACAGCTGGTTGTACTGGAGGATGGTACGGTGCTATGGCTGGCAACAACACCTGACTCCGTACTTCAGGTCTCTGCCACAGGTCAAGCAGTACCAGCACTTCATTGTATTGTAGGAGGTTATTCTTCTTAACTAACCTAAGGAGGTGAATTGATGTTATGTCTTCTAATTTTGTTGTTGTTATTTCCTGTTTTACAGCTTCGATGCTCTGGAGCCTGGTGTTGTTGTTGACAAGGAGCGTTCGGACTCAGCTGCTAAGCAACACTGACATCATTCCTCACATAGATGGTCTGCCTGTACAAGCACCACCTGGACTGGACACAGCTAGACAAACTTATCTTTTTGAGAAGATCAGGGAGTTTTGCGACGAAGAGGCTATGGACATCACATGCCCTGCACCAAAGTCAAAGGAATATAGATTCCCTTGTTCGTGTGTGGTTCTGACGGACCAGTTTATCACTGGGGGCGAGTTCCCAGTCATCAGCACTATCTGCAGTGCCTCTATTCACAAGACTCTCTCCTAACACACACGCCATACGTTGCTGCTACTATTAATCGTTTTATCCTGCTGCTCAGCCACTTTACCCCTGATTGTATGCATATAACTACCTCATCGATCACCAGTATCACTGATATGGTTCTTGATATTGTTCTTGTACATCCTTTATATTATTTGGTTCTTTCTCTACTGGCATTGACACGTGTTCATTTTCCTTTATATTGACACTATCTATTTTTGATATTGCTACTATGCAAGTAACCATTTGGCTGTACCGTTTACACCTTCTGCAGAGACCCATCCACTTAGCAAGATGTGGCTGGGGGTTATAGCATTTCTTTCACATGACCCATCAATTTAGACAAGTGTGTCTGGGTAAGCGTAATTTAATACTTATAAAATATTTTCTATCTGGACACTTCATGTTAACCTGGAATTGTTCCTTATTGTAGGCTACTACTTTGACCACTTTTAGTCTTAGTCTTAATCTATACTACACTACTCACTGTTTAGCACATGACCTCACATGTGAATCCTTAAAGAGATGGGTGGGGCTTAAGAGGGTGTGAACAATGCTGAATGAGTGTAGACAAAGGAGAGCTCTCCAGTAGGTGTACCAAAACATTCATGGGCCATTTTCTCAAAAGTGGGGTTACAGGTTTATCAACTTTCAAAGCAGAATTACTTTCCCATTGTTCCTTAAATGCAGTGTATGATATACCATTTTATAGCTCTGTGTCTCTGCTTTTATCCAATGTAAAAAACACAATTTCAAATTTTGCTACATCGAATCAAGGGTGGCCCTGGCTGTACCAGGTAGATAATAGATAATATACTCTATGTCCACTCATATCCACTCTGAGGGGTGGCCCTGGCTGTACCAGGTAGATAATAGATAATATACTCTATGTCCACTCATATCCACTCTGAGGGGTGGCCCTGGCTGTACCAGGTAGATAATAGATAATATACTCTATGTCCACTCATATCCACTCTGAGGGGTGGCCCTGGCTGTACCAGGTAGATAATAGATAATATACTCTATGTTCACTCATATCCACTCTGAGGGGTGGCCCTGGCTGTACCAGGTAGATAATAGATAATATACTCTATGTCCACTCATATCCACTCTGAGGGGTGGCCCTGGCTGTACCAGGTAGATAATAGATAATATACTCTATGTCCACTCATATCCACTCTGAGGGGTGGCCCTGGCTGTACCAGGTAGATAATAGATAATATACTCTATGTCCACTCATATCCACTCTGAGGGGTGGCCCTGGCTGTACCAGGTAGATAATAGATAATATACTCTATGTCCACTCATATCCACTCTGAGGGGTGGCCCTGGCTGTACCAGGTAGATAATAGATAATATACTCTATGTCCACTCATATCCACTCTGAGGGGTGGCCCTGGCTGTACCAGGTAGATAATAGATAATATACTCTATGTCCACTCATATCCACTCTGAGGGGTGGCCCTGGCTGTACCAGGTAGATAATAGATAATATACTCTATGTCCACTCATATCCACTCTGAGGGGTGGCCCTGGCTGTACCAGGTAGATAATAGATAATATACTCTATGTCCACTCATATCCACTCTGAGGGGTGGCCCTGGCTGTACCAGGTAGATAATATACTCTATGTCCACTCATATCCACTCTGAGGGGTGGCCCTGGCTGTACCAGGTAGATAATAGATAATATACTCTATGTCCACTCATATCCACTCTGAGGGGTGGCCCTGGCTGTACCAGGTAGATAATAGATAATATACTCTATGTCCACTCATATCCACTCTGAGGGGTGGCCCTGGCTGTACCAGGTAGATAATAGATACTATACTCTATGTCCACTCATATCCACTCTGAGGGGTGGCCCTGGCTGTACCAGGTAGATAATAGATAATATACTCTATGTCCACTCATATCCACTCTGAGGGGTGGCCCTGGCTGTACCAGGTAGATAATAGATACTATACTCTATGTCCACTCATATCCACTCTGAGGGGTGGCCCTGGCTGTACCAGGTAGATAATAGATAATATACTCTATGTCCAATCACATTCCAGAAGGGGTCCTGAGGAGTTTGCTGGATGCCTCTTCACTCTCCTCCCCTGCTGGCTTCCTTTCCTTCTCAGAGGCAGATACCTCCTACACACACACACACACACACACACACACACACACACACACACAAAAAAAAGTTTACCAAGTACAATGTAGAACATAAACTAGTTCAGCCTTCTTCACCCCCCCTCGAATTACGTGAAAGGACTAGCTATAAATTCATAGGATATTACTGCGTTATGAATTCATAGCTAGATAATAACCTAGACATTTTAATGTTGGCCTATGAACTATTAATGCACCAATTTGTAAGTCGCTCTGGATAAGAGCGTCTGCTAAATGACGTAAATGTAAATGTATTACATCACGTTGTTGCGTTTCATCGTGCAAGTTTCTTTTCCGGCACATCCGAGTTGCTGGAAGTGAAATATGAAACGGATACAATGTAGCCTACTTTACTATCAACAAACTTTACCAGAGACTTTACCACTAATATATCGACGAAATAACAGCATACTCTATTTTCTTACCTTGGATGGGTCCATTTTTAGACACTACAGGTGCAGACAGCCGACAGGAAAGTAATGAAGCCTGATAGTAGAGCGCTCCAGTTTCCTGGTTTTCAGCAGCCCATCCCATCCTGTGGCACATCCTCCCTATTGGTCTCTAGTAGTGCGTCGCCCTCTAGTGGACAAACTGACACCAAACCAAAACAGGTGTGAGAGAGAAGACATTCTTATCCAGCAATAAAGTCGATACAACATCTTTGATATTATCTTGTTCTTTATGTTTCCAGTTGAATCACAGGTTGTATTTGTAATTAAACAATGTTCTGATTCCTTTAGTTGCTTTGTGGGATTGATTTAACATATGAAGAACACATCAAAAATATATGTAATTCATCGTAGGAGTAGGGTTGCAAAATTCCCAGGAACGTTCAATAAATTGGTGATTCCGGATTTCCTGCGTATTCTCTCCTGATTCCGGGAATCCTCCAACAGGGATTTCGGGAAAACCAGGGAAAACTATGTAGGACACTTATCCTTGTCTTCAGGGCATCCAGGTGGTTCAGCAGGAAATTACACTTTAATGTGTGATGATTGGGAAGAGGTGGAGGTGGAGGAAGAAGTGGAGCCATGGGCATGTGGTGCTGTGAGGGAGAAATGAGAGAGAGTGAGAAAGAAAGAGCGAGAGAGAGAGAGAGAGAGAGAGAGAGAGAGAGAGAGACAGAGACAGAGACAGAGACAGAGACAGAGACAGAGACAGAGACAGAGACAGAGACAGAGAGAGTCAGCCTAAAACATGTAATACATGTTAGATGGAAATGAATACAGTAGAGTATACTCAAGATGCAATTGACACATGGCATCATATTATCATCAGACAGGTCAATTCATACATGTTGTCATATTTCATAAGACAGGTCAATTCACACATGTTATCATATTATCATAAGACAGGTCAATTCATACATGTTGTCATATTTCATGACAGTTTAATTCATACATTTACATTTTACATTTACATTTACATTTACGTCATTTAGCAGATGCTCTTATCCAGAGCGACTTACAAATTGGTGCATTCACCCTATAGCCAGAGGGACAACCACTTTACAATTTATTTATTTTTTTATTTTTTTTGGGGGGGGTAGAAGGATTACTTTATCCTATCCCAGGTATTCCTTAAAGAGGTGGGGTTTCAAATGTCATATTATCATCAGACATGTAAAGTGTCAGTCCCATGTTTCATGAGCTGAAACAAAAGATCCCAAAAATGTTCCATATGCACCAAAAACTTATTTCTCTCAAATTTCTCTCAAGAATTTGGCAGTATGTCTAACTGGCCTCACAACCGCAGACCACGTGTAACCTCACCAGCCCAGGACCTCCACATCCGGCTTCTTCACCAGCGGGATCGTCTGAGACCAGCCACCCTGACAGCTGAGGAAATGGAGGAATATTTCTGTCTGTAATAAAGCCCCTTTGTGGGGAAAAACTAATTCTGATTGGCTGGGCCTGGCTCCCCCAGTAGGTGGGCCTATGCCCTCTCAAGCCCACCCATGGCTGTGCCCCTGCCCAATCGTGAAATCCATAGATTAGGGCCTAATGAATTTATTTCAATTGACTGATTTCCTAATATAAATGTTTGTTCAGTATAGATTCATGTAATTGAAAAACACTATAAGATATTATATACACCAGGGTTTTGCTCAATTCAGAATTTGGGAATTGACTCCCATTCAACTCATGAGTTGAAATTCAAATTCAATTGGCCACACCCCACAGGATGTAGAATTTGAATTTCCGTGACAGGAAGTATAATTTAATTCAGTGCAATTCAAATAAATTTCACTCAGTCATAGAACATGAGAGTTTCATTGAATCTGACAGGTCACACTTCCAGATACCAAAGAATATATAACTTTTCTCTGGAAACAATGTTCATATACTCTATTAACCTTAGTGCTTAGAATATACCATTATATTTCCACCAACCATTTCATTTGTTTGTCTTCTTTTTGAAGGCTTCAGGGTTAACTTGAGGGTTAAACTAATGCATTGTGGGAAATGTAGTATTACCCCCCCCCCATATTGAACAACATTTAAGTGATTAATGAAATATAATAACTACAAGTTTTGTTTTCCTTGATCATTCATTTCAATAGTTTGTCCTGAAAATCAATTGTTTCATCAATATTTTATATGCATGTTTATAGGCCAAAATCCCTGCTGCAGTGTGTGCAAACCTGGTCAAGACCTACAGGAAACATATGATCTCTGTAATTGCAAACAAAGGTTTCTGTACCAAATATTAAGTTCTGCTTTTCTGATGTATCAAATACTTATGTCATGCAATAAAATGCACATTAATTACTTAAAAATCATACAATGTGATTTTCTGGATTTTTGTTTTAGATTCCGTCTCTCACAGTTGAAGTGTACCTATGATAAAAATTACAGACCTCTACATGCTTTGTAAGTAGGAAAACCTGCAAAATTGGCAGTGTATCAAATACTTGTTCTCCCCACTGTGTACACTGCTCAAAAAAATAATGGGAACACTTAAACAACACAATGTAACTCCAAGTCAATCACACTTCTGTGAAATCAAACTGTCCACTTAGGAAGCAACACTGATTGACAAAAAATGTCACATGCTGTTGTGCAAATGGAATAGACAACAGGTGGAAATTATAGGCAATTAGCAAGACACCCCCAATAAAGGAGTGGTTCTGCAGGTGGTGACCACAGACCACTTCTCAGTTCCTATGCTTCCTGGCTGATGTTTTGGTCACTTTTGAATGCTGGCGGTGCTTTCACTCTAGTGGTAGCATGAGACGGAGTCTACAACCCACACAAGTGGCTCAGGTAGTGCAGCTCATCCAGGATGGCACATCAATGCGAGCTGTGGCAAGAAGGTTTGCTGTGTCTGTCAGCGTAGTGTCCAGAGCATGCAGGGGCTACCAGGAGACAGGCCAGTACATCACGAGACGTGGAGGAGGCCGTAGGAGGGCAACAACCCAGCTTTGTGCAAGGAGGAGCAGGAGGAGCACTGCCAGAGCCCTGCAAAATGACCTCCAGCAGGCCACAAATGTGCATGTGTCTGCTCAAACGGTCAGAAACAGACTCCATGAGGGTGGTATGAGGGCCCGACGTCCACAGGTGGGGGTTGTGCCTACAGTCCAACACCGTGCAGGACGTTTGGCATTTGCCAGAGAACACCAAGATTGGCAAATTCGCCACTGGCGCCCTGTGCTCTTCACAGATGAAAGCAGGTTCACACTGAGCACGTGACAGACGTGACAGAGTCTGGAGACGCCGTGGAGAACGTTCTGCTGCCTGCAACATCCTCCAGCATGACCGGTTTGGCGGTGGGTCAGTCATGGTGTGGGGTGGCATTTCTTTGGGGGGCCGCACAGCCCTCCATGTGCTCACCAGAGGTAGCCTGACTGCCATTAGGTACCGAGATGAGATCCTCAGACCCCTTGTGAGACCATATGCTGGTGCGGTTGGCCCTGGGTTCCTCATAATGCAAGACATTTACATTTACATTTACATTTACGTCATTTAGCAGACGCTCTTATCAAGAGCGACTTACAAATAGGTGCATTCACCTTATAGCCAGTGGGATAACCACTTTACAATGTTTGTTTCTTTATGTTTTTTTTTTTGGGGGGGGGGGGGGGGGGGTTGGAGTAAAGGGGGGGGGGGGGGGGGGGGGGGTAGAAGGATTACTTTATCCTATCCCAGGTATTCCTTAAAGAGGTGGGGTTTCAAAAGACAATGCTAGACCTCATGTGGCTGGAGTATGTCCGCAGTTCCTGCAAGAGGAAGGCATTGATGCTATGGACTGGCCCGCCCGTTCCCCAGACCTGAATCCAATTGAGCACATCTGGGACATCATGTCTTGCTCCATCCACCAACGCCACGTTGCACCACAGACTGTCCAGGAGTTGGCGGATGCTTTAGTCCAGGTCTGGGAGGAGATCCCTCAGGAGACCATCCGCCACCTCATCAGGAGCATGCCCAGGCGTTGTAGGGAGGTCATACAGGCACGTGGAGGCCACACACATTACTGAGCCTAATTTTGACTTGTTTTAAGGACATTACATCAAAGTTGGATCAGCCTGTAGTGTGGTTTTCCACTTTAATTTTGAGGGTGACTCCAAATCCAGACCTCCATGGGTTGATAAATTTGATTTCCATTGATAATTTTTGTGTGATTTTGTTGTCAGCACATTCAACTATAATAATAATAATAATATGCCATTTAGCAGACGCTTTTATCCAAAGCGACTTACAGTCATGCGTGCATACATTTTTTTGTGTATGGGTGGTCCCGGGGATCGAACCCACTACCTTGGCGTTACAAGCGCCGTGCTCTACCAGCTGAGCTACAGAGGACCAACTATGTAAAGAAAAAAGTATTTAATAAGATTATTTCATTCATTCAGATCTAGGATGTGTTATTTTAGTGTTCCCTTAATTTTTTTGAGCAGTGTGTATATATATATATATATATATATATATATATATATATATATATATATATATATATACACACACAGTGGGGGAAAAAGGAGAAAAAAAATTCCAGAAAATCACATTGTAGGATTTTTTATGAATTTATTTGCAAATTATTTGCAATCAAGTTGTAAAAACATCTCAAGGAAAATCAATGGAAACAGGTTGCACCTGAGCTCAATTTCGAGTCTTATAGCAAAGGGTCTGAATACTTATGTAAATAAGGTATTTGTTTTTTATTTTTAATACATCTGCAAACATTTCTAAAAACCTGTTTTCGCTTTGTCATTATGGGATATTGTGTGTAGATTGATGAGGAAATGTTTTTATTTAATCCATTTTAGAATAAGGCTGTAATGTCACAAAATGTAGAAAAAGTCAAGGGGTCTGAATACTTTCCAAATGCACTGTATATTTGTAATCTCAATTGAATTGAATTGAGACAGAGAGATTAAATAGATTAATGCAATTACAAAAAACTATCCCAGATATTTCTACACTACAAAATATACCATATTTCCCTGAGAGTGAAATGAGTCCCTGAGATTCAGTCTGATTAATGTCGATATGGTAGAAAAAAAAGGATATATTTAATCTCAAGAGCTACATTTTTGCCGATTTCTCTTTCCTATAAGAGTGAGAGTCTATTTCTACTTCCTATAAGAGTGAGAGTCTATTTCTATTTCCTATAAGAGTGAGAGTCTATTTCTCTTTCCTATAAGAGTGAGAGTCTATTTCTATTTCCTATAAGAGTCTATTTCTCTTTCCTATAAGAGTGAGAGTCTATTTCTATTTCCTATAAGAGTGAGAGTCTATTTCTATGTCCTATAAGAGTGAGAGTATATTTCTCTTTCCTATAAGAGTGAGAGTATATTTCTCTTTCCTATAAGAGTGAGAGTATATTTCTCTTTCCTATAAGAGTGAGAGTACATTTCTCTTTCCTATAAGAGTGAGAGTCTATTTCTCTTTCCTATAAGAGTGAGAGTCTATTTCTCTTTCCTATAAGAGTGAGTCTATTTCTCTTTCCTATAAGAGTGAGAGTATATTTCTACTTCCTATAAGAGTGAGAGTCTATTTCTCTTTCCTATAAGAGTGAGAGTATATTTCTCTTTCCTATAAGAGTGAGAGTCTATTTCTCTTTCCTATAAGAGTGAGAGTCTATTTCTCTTTCCTATAAGAGTGAGAGTCTATTTCTATTTCCTATAAGAGTGAGAGTCTATTTCTATTTCCTATAAGAGTGAGAGTCTATTTCTCTTTCCTATAAGAGTGAGAGTCTATTTCTACTTTCTATAAGAGTGAGAGTCTATTTCTCTTTCCTATAAGAGTGAGAGTCTATTTCTATTTCCTATAAGAGTGAGAGTCTATTTCTATTTCCTATAAGAGTGAGAGTCTATTTCTCTTTCCTATAAGAGTGAGAGTCTATTTCTACTTTCTATAAGAGTGAGAGTCTATTTCTATTACCTATAAGAGTGAGAGTCTATTTCTCTTTATCTATCATAAAAGGAGCCCACTAGTCCCCTTTGTTGGAACATAATGACATTACAATTTAAAAGATGCTCTTAAAGATACCATTATATAAACATATACACTATATCTAAACAGAGATATATATTGATATTGTGTTCAGCCAGTGCAGCTGCCCAGTCAGTTGTCTGCTAGATGTTAAGTCTCACATGTTGTTGCCTGAGACCTGTCCAGGATGATTAAACATTCAACATGTTCCAGATAATTCTTCAATGTACAGAGATATAAAAATATTCCTCCTTTATACTGGGAGACTATAAAGAATAGAGTCCCTGATCTTGTAGTCTGCAGCCAGTGTACCAGAGTAACACAGGTAGGTTGTCTGGTAGACAGTAGCCTCACAGTGATGTCACCTTGCCTTAGACCTGGGGCTCATTCAAGACCGTTAAACTTTCACAATGTTGCAGATAGCCTATCTTGTTAGATAAGACATCCTTAACTTTTCATGTGGTGTGAAAATGTTTGATGTCCTTTGTAAACATTACATGATCTGCATTTGAAAAACTCTTAATGTTTCACCCTATGACGCAGAACCCCCGGAGTTAACTGTGACCCCCTTCCTCTCCCCTCCTTGGGAATGTAATACATTATTCACTCATGTTGTGTTGAGGCTGCACATTCAGACATTCATTTGTCAACTTCTCCTTTAACTCAATAGCCAGTTTGTTCTGGCCCATCTTCCTCAGGATCTCCAGTGTGATCTTCACAGTGCCGTCGTCATGGTATCGCTGCACCATCATATCCACTGTGGCCTGTCTGGTAGCGTTCTCCAACTGGCTCTTTGGGATTGAAGGAAAATCCTCCACTCCCTGACTCAGGTGCCACTGAAATCTCTCCAGCTGTTCTGAAACCAGCTCTGTCAGAGTGCCCAGCAGCAGATTAGAAACATGTGTTGTTGTCCCTAGATACAGAAACATAAAACAATGAGAACTATAACATGTGACATCATAATAACTAAAATAAACAGTCCTGACGGATCTGAATTATCCTTGTATGTTTGTGTAGGTAAACAAGTTCCCTGTTGTGTGTGATGATGCCATCTTGCTGAGTCTACCTTTAATAATTGTAATTGAAGACATTCAAAATGTTTATGGTTTTGAAGATTGTGCCAATACACTGACTTCCTGTTAGCAGTTTGTCCCATGGCTATGTAGAGCTGGTGAGTATGGGTGTCTCTGTAGTGGGAGACTGCACCTTATTGAGGTGAATATATCTAAATGAATGTATTTGTATTTCTATTGCTATATCAGAGCACTTGGTTACTATAGTAACTCTATGCACACTATCTTTAGTAACTCATGTTTTCTTTCGCTTGTGTTTAGGATCCTAAAAAAAGATACACGATTGTTTTCGCTGCAATAATCAGACATGAAGGAACTCTTACACAACTAACTCTTCCGGGAAAGACAGGAAATTATATTTACCTGCTGTAGCGCCACCTTGTGGTGTAGCTGTAGATAAAAAAATATATAACTTGTTAAAGGTCGCGAACAGTCATTCTGAGTCAGTAAAATAGGCTTTTGAGTAACAAGGTTTCCATCCAACCAATTCATGCGGATGAATTACCTGACGCATGAAAAAAGTCACGACCGGGCTGATAAAACAGGAAATGCTGGTACACGTTTATAAATGCAGACAGACAATTAGTTAATTTGACATGGTGGGATCTTTTTGTGTCGGGAAATATCGCTCTTATCCATAATAATCTCATAATGTAGGTATCCTATCTGCACTGTATCTAGCTGTTGGCTAGAGCGCACGTGCCAAGACCAGAGTGGGCACATTTGTTATAATGCAACAGTTTTTGTGACAAAACCATCAGTAGAGTTGAAAATGCGTTGGAAACCCATTTAACTTATATTTTTCATTCAGTACATGGTAATTAATTTTTATGTGCACTACGCCAAGTTATTTCTATGTGCAGTACGTCACCACGCACAGCATTTTATCCGCAATAGAGCTCGCTAGCTTGTAGTCCTAAAACCCGGAAATGGGCGGGGAGCTGATAGGCTGGGGAGCTCACCTTGACTGACAGTTCTTTGAAACCGCCTATGTCAAGCAACATGGACGCAGTGATGCAATGAGATTATCTCAAGATAATTTGCTGATACATAAAGCAACTCATATCATGGCTTCACAAATTATTTGTTTATCCTGTTTGGTTATTGTAAAAGCATCAATATAGAAATAATGGTTGCTATATCATTTAGCTAGATAGCCCAAATGGAATTTTCAGCACTGTTTATCAAGCTAGTATTAGGGATTTATTATTCTCCTAAACTAATGGGATGACTAACTTAGGAAGAATGCATTCTTGACTGGGCTAATGTAGGCTGTGACACCTGGCAAGGCTGTGATTGATGTGAAGAGAAGATAAGGATTGTGTCTTCAAATACAAGACTATAATGGTTCATTGTGATCTATGAGTCTTCCTTTGACATGGGAATGATGTCTAAGGGAGCTGGCTCTTCTCACTATGACAGGTTGTTATGATAATCTTGTGCCTGCTTGGAGTGTGTAACAAAGGGCGCCGAAGAGATGAGACCAACCCCCTGCATCAACGTATTGGCTGAGAAAGTTTAAACTACTCAAGTCTTTACTCTAATTGGCCAGCAGAGAAGTGGGAAACTTTCTCTGTCAGTGTATTTGGGTATTGTTTTCTGGAACAAGGAGTTAGTTGTCTGGAGTGTCCTGCGAGGCATATCAGAGAACCCGTATATACGAAACATCATATTTACCATTGAAGGTTTTTGCATTAATTAAAATAACTAGTATACCTTAGAAGTCGTGTTGACCTCTTTTGTTCCTGATACCAGATTTGAATTGACGCAACATTGACAATTGGTGACCCCGACGCGGTCTGGTAGAAGGGACTTCGCTGGATACTTTCCGGCCCATTGGTCATCTCTTTCATTGGACTGTGTTTCACAAAAAGTCCGGACAAAATTAAAGGTAAGCAGATGCCTATTGTTAAATAACTGAAAATCTGCAAATTGGCTTTATTCAAATTAATTTTGTGAAACAACTGTCTGATGTAAGTGAACTAAATTATGAAACTATTATGAGTAGACAAGCACAATATTGTGACATGCAAGGTCCGTAACTACAAGGGTACGGCTAGGTTCGGAGAAAATACTGACATCTATCGGCAAGGTCCGTAACTGCGGAGGGTACGGCTAGGTTCGAAGATACAGGGAATAATTGGCTTAAGTAATTGCTATCGACAAGGTTCGTAACTACGACAGTACGACTAGGTTCGAAGAATTACACCGGCAAGGTCCGTAAATACAAGGATACGGCTAAGGTTCGGGAAATTTTAGATAATACTGGTGACTGGCAAGGTCCGTAACTAAGGGTTGCGGCTAGGTTCAGCACAGTGTTTTGAATAAAATAGACGCGGCTGTAATACTGGTGACTGGCAAGGTCCGTAACTAAGGGTTGCGGCTAGGTTCAGCACAGTGTTTTGAATAAAATAGAAGAGGCTGTGTGCCCAAATAGATTGTGTGTGGAACATGGGTGTAATTGATGACTGTGTGACATATTTGACTGTATGATAGGATTATGACTGTGTATTGTGAGTGAG